>NW_027103655.1:0-29165 GCF_902728285.1 Clytia hemisphaerica | reverse complement strand
GCTGAAGGACCAAGAGAATATTGGTGACCCTGGGTATGGACCCACAGGCGATAAAGGAGAAAAGGGAACTCGAGGACCTAAAGGAGTTGAAGGCACTGATGGTTTCAGAGGTAAAAAGCTTCAAGCCATAACGTGATTTGTATTTTCATTTAAACAATTTGTGAAAAGAGTCTTAAAATTTTCGCATTTTCAAGAGAGGACAAATGAAAATTCCATCATGGAATCTCAAATGGAATCAACTTTAAAATAAATATCAAGATTGATTGCATATTTTTTCTTTTCTTGAAATTTAGGTCCAGATGGTCCAGTTGGAGAACGTGGTCTGATCGGTCCGAAAGGAAGTTTTGGTTTCAAAGGAATGAAGGGAGACGGTGGAATTGATGGATTCATGGGACTTAAAGGACCTCAAGGTATATATATTTTTCAAATTCATATTAATTATTCATCAATCTCACAAATCAATATTTTCACTGTAAATTGATTAATTTTCTCGGGATCTGGTTTTCTGGATGAGCTTGAAAAATCAGCTGAGAAAAGCCCTGAAAGTGCCAATCTACGTCGAAAAAAAGAATGTTTAGATTTAGATTATTTCCCTCGATTTAATTTCGCGAATAAGCATTATAATGAAATCTCGAAATTTTAATTCAAGCCAAATCTCTTAAAAATTTTTACCTTTTAAACCGTTTTGCATTTTTTTGTTCCTTAATTTTCAGGTCCTCCAGGACCCAAGGGATCCAAAGGGTCGACTGCCGGTAATACTGGTGCCAAAGGAGTTCAAGGAGATTTTGGCGGACAAGGTCCAAAAGGTTTCCCTGGTGATCAAGCAACATTGGCACCAGGAAACACTCTTGATGACTGGCTTGGTGAAGAAGGTAGCCATTTTTACCAATATCCTTTCCTCTAACATTTAGCATCTTTAAGATTCTTTCATATAAGTATTCAAAGGCTTGAAATATGTTGAACGATGAAAAAGAATGCGGCTATTATATTTTGATTTTTCCCAAAGGCTTGAAATAATTCATATGAGGTCTATTTTAACGTGAAGTTATTTTTTTTCTTTGTATAATGTTTGTGTCTTTTATACCTCATTCTTTGCAGTGCTATTATATCAAAACGAAATTTTATATTATTGTATGTATTTTAAGTAAAGTTATTTATTATTGGTTTGTCATTATTCATTTCCTTACTTACAGGAGGTCAAGGTCCACCAGGAGAACGTGGACCTGAAGGACCAAAGGGGTCGGTGAAAGTGGCGCCTGGTGAGAAAGGATCCAAGGGAGAAGCAGGAGTGATCGGAAAGGTAGGCTCATTCGCATCGCCAGGACCGCAAGGACCACAAGGACCACAAGGATTCAAAGGTATGGTTTCTTGTATGGGATCTTTTCTTTTCAACTATCCTACAGGCAAAAACACACGTGATTCTTTTTGTCTTTTTATCCCGCTCTTTTCATTTTTCACGCCCGTAAATCATTAAACCACAGAAGGATTAAGTTCCACTGTGTGATATAAGCCTTTAAAGTTTAAACTAGCTATTTTCTTAAAAAACTTAGAAAAAAGGACCGTGGCACTTAAAGGGGTAATATGGAGATGAAATTTGGCATAACAAGTCATAAGTAGAAGAAAAAAGCCTTTTGATACATCAACCAGATCACAAGTTCCCCATTAAATTTAACTTGTTTTCTTTGCAGGACAACCAGGAGAAGATGGACCAAAAGGTGATGCTGGCTTCAGAGGACTTTCTGGACCTAAAGGACGAGCTGGATCTGATGGTGACCCAGGAGAGGTCGGTGGTTCACGGGCTGGTGATGACGGAGAACAAGGGAAACCTGGACCACGCGGTGATGAAGGAGAACAAGGAGAAATAGGTTTCGTTGGTTTGAGTGGTCTGTTTGGACGTAAGGGAGATGCTGGTGAAGCTGGACCCCAAGGTACGAAGCCTGATAAAGGTGTTAAAGTAAAGGTTTACTTTTTACATTTTATTTCGAGTTTGAATTATAACGTTTTCGGTGTTTCAAGTGATTATTTTAACGATGAACTTCTATCGAAAAATGTTTTGTTTTGTTGATCAATCAAAAAAATGTAAAAAATGCTTTTTTTTGTTTTTTTTTTGCCGCAATAACTAAATACGATCGTTGTTGTTTAGGTCGTCAAAGCCAACCTGATCCTACTGCTCCCATACGCAACAAAGGACAACCTGGAGACATTGGACCATCCGGTGATTTTGGTGAAGATGGAGAGCAGGGTCCAGCTGGGCAGGTCATGCCTGGACCAAGAGGTGAACAAGGTAACCGGGGACCTAATGGGCCACAAGGGCCAAAAGGTGAACAAGGAGATGATGGACCTGTTGGTTTTGGTGGATTTCAAGGAAGTGATGGTACGATTATTTTCTTTTTTACTGCTACTATTCTTTGTTATCCGAAAAATTCCCCAAGGAGTTATCTTGAAATGGAAGAATTCTAAACATATTTGTAACACTAATATAAGAATCTTTCTATTCGTTGTGTTGTGTCGTGAAACAACTGAGATTATCTCAAAAAATGAAAGAGCTTTGAGAATGAATATCAACCTAGTCGTTTCAAAAGTAAAACACTGAATTAAACTTGGTGATGTGTGGGTAAAAACGGTAATGTGTAAACTATCGGGGCTCCTTCTTCCGCTTTTGTGAGTCGCAGGTAAGATCGCAAGTACATGAAAGGAAAAGAATCAGTTGACAGAAATTTCGATCAAGATTTTGGATTCTAGTCACCTATTTAGAGTCACTATATTTCATTTGATTTTCTCCATCTATTTAAAAAAGGTCCCAAAGGTCAAACTGGAGCTGATGGAGACCCAGGAGCCGTGGGAAGAACTGGACAGCCAGGAGAACGTGGTGCACCAACACCTAAAGGATATTTCGGTCTTGATGGCGATGCTGGTGATTTTGGATTGGTTGGTCGTCCTGGTAACAAAGGAGTGTCTGGAGCTATTGGTAGGTTTAGATATGAATACACATCAAGATTAAACGCTGGAGAGGGTTTGGATCGAGTAATTAAGAAGGAGTAGCGTTAAAGCTCTTTTGAGATTTCACCGCTGTTCTGTTTTGTACTATCTTTTATTTTATGTGTTATTTTAAGTCTAGATAATTTGCAGGGCTGTTTCGTTCTTAAAAATCTTTAGTGATGCGATTTCTATCTGCAATTTCTAAGTTCTTTTATCAAAGGAAATATTCTTGATTCAATCCGAATCAGTAGCGTGGTGGCAGGGGAGGGGGGGGGTTGACATTTGCCCCTCCCCCTCTAAATTTTACTCGACCCACTACGCCACTGCTCCAAATGCTACCTCGAGTTGTATTGAATATCTTGTCAAATTATGTCTTGTAAATTATTGCAGGTGATATCGGGCCTCAAGGAGGAGAAGGAGATAAGGGACCAAGAGGAAAACAAGGTTTTGCTGGTTTGATCGGTCCTCCAGGAAAAGAAGGAGTTAATGGAGAATCTGGACCCGTAGGAGACAGAGGTTTGCAAGGAGAACGTGGTCCCAATGGTCCAAATGGTAAAATAGAGACTGGAGATAGTTCCGGCTATTATGTTGTCCGACATTCACAGAATTCATTTGTTCCGGCTTGTCCAAGAGATTACGAGGTGATGTGGGAAGGTTATTCCTTGATGTATACTGTTGGTAATGGATTTGCACATTCTCAAGACCTTGGGGATGCTGGATCGTGCTCAAGATCTTTCAGGTTTGTATTCAATATGATTATGCTTTTGATGATAGTTTTTTGCTCTCTTAGTAGATTTATTATTTTGTATATTCCTATTACAGTATTTAAAGACGTACGAGATTTTTCTAACTTGACGTAACTGTTTTAGAGAGAATCAACTGTTTGCTTCGCACACGCTCTAGTATTAGGTTTTAGCAAACAAACGGTTTGGGAATGCATACCGTCAACGATAAACCAGGGGGGGGTCATGATCTCCTCGACCTTTGTATAGATGAGAGGTTTAAAAGCTTATCTAATTTTCGTGTAAAGTAATGGTGTCATTTACTATTAAAGTTAAGACGCGGGGCTGTTTAATAAATTTATGTTCAAACAATTGTATTTCACCAAAATCAAACTCACAATTATCTGTTTATTTTTCAGCACTTTGCCATTCGTATTCTGTGGTATTACCAATACTTGCAATTATGCCTCTCGTAACGATTTCACATACTGGCTCTCTGGGGACGTGCGCCAACCTATGATGCCAGTTTCCAATACAGCTATCGAGCCATTCATCTCACGGTGTGCAGTTTGTAAAACACCTGACCACAGTATTGCTGTCCACTCGCAAGACCTGGTCACACCACCTTGTCCACTTGGATATGAATCATTATGGAGTGGATTCAGTTTCTTGATGGTAAGATTTTCAATCCTTTGTTTTGCTCAAATTCAAAGTCTTACGTAAGGTATTAATACGTAATACGTAAGCGGTGAAGAATCTATTCTTGTCTAGACAAGATTTGATATGATATTATACAGGGCTGTTCATTTTTTGTAAAGAAAAGAGGAAAACAGACACAGAAATGCAGTACTCTTTCAAAAGCGACATTTTCGCGTGTTAATGTCGGCACAAACAATGGTTGAACCTTCCCAGCTTGCACACAACATTGTTTCAACGTTTATTTAACGTTCCCAACGTCCATAAAACGTTAGATGAACGTTGAAACAACGTCGAGTGCCAGCTAGGTTAATAGTCGCTATTTTGGTCAAGAGAGTTGGAAAGAGGCTCAAGCCTCCACTGACAATTTAACTTTATTTTTATAACCCTTCGTCCTTTTACAGGTTGCGGCAGCAGGCAAAACAGGGGCTGGTCAATCGTTAGCTTCTACCGGCTCATGTCTGGAAGAATTCCGTCCCAAACCTTTCATCGAATGTGAGGGAGCTCGAGGAACGTGTCATTTCTTCTCAGATAAGTTCAGTTTCTGGCTGATCACCATTGACAAATCACGTGAATTCGACCCACAAACGCCGGTCACTTTGAACAGAAACAAAGGAGATGATTTGACATCACGCGTCTCTAGATGTCGTGTATGCTTGCGATCACCTCAACGCCCTGGCGGTGGAAACATACCTGAAGGCTTTTTCGGCCGCGTCGCGAGGAGTGTTGGGAATTGGTTTGCTTGAAGAAGATAAAATATCGAACAACCAACAAACCAACAAACTCCTTCTTAGGATTTAACAATAATACTTACTACTTTAATGGTAGAAATTTTAGCGAGACTAATTTTAGTGTTTTAGCGAGTTTTCCCTATTTTCGCTAAAACACGCCGAATCGCCAGATCGCTAAAATTTATCCGCGCGATATTTCTGGTTATATTGCCTTGATACATTTTTATCAATAGGAAGGGTTTCAGTGCAAAGAAATGCTAGAAAACGAATTCAATTAATAATGTAATACGAGTATTCGCTAAAATTTATCCATGCGAAATTTTTTGAAATCGTGAGTCGCTAAAATAAATCCGAAAAAATCAAGATTTTCCTGACTCGCTAATATACACTAAAATTAGTCTCGCTAAAATTTCTACGGTTAAAGTAATCATTTACACCTGTTAAGTGTCTCAAAATCCATTTATTCGTAGAGTTAGGATTTCTTTGTCCAAACACACATTCCATAAACGAAATTTGTATAATATGTATGTTTCTGAAAAGATTGTTTTCAACCCGGCAACCTTCGAAATTAACGAGCTTCAAAACACAAGCAAACCCAACTTTGAATGTAAATACAACTCAGGCGTGGAGAATAATACAATTCAATAATTTTGTAGAAATAATAACAAATTTTTAATCTATTTTCTATTTTTAATATCAATTTTTTATATATATGTAAAGAAAATTTTCTGGAAATAAACATTTATACTTCATATAAAAAAACTCTTAAAACTGCGTTAATACTCAAATATCAGTACATTTAGAAAATTATTTGTTGTCGCTTCAACCCTTTCACTATTCAGTGAAGTCCCTGATTGAGAAAACATTTCTTCAAAGTTTTGCTTTGCAATTTTGGCCGTTAAAGCACTAGTTTGTTTATCTCCTTGGATTTCTGAGAAATGTTTTTCTAATGACTTCAAACTGGATAAATGTAAAGTACATTCTTCTCTTTTCGATAGCAATTCCTTCTCAAGTTCCTCAACGTTTCTTTGAAGCCGTTCAATTTGAATTTCATAATTCTTCGGCAAACTTTTTAAAAGATCTTTTTTACTTTTATTCAAGGTGGAAATTTCAGTATCTTTTTCTCTTTGATATTTGTGAAAATATTCTTCCTTTTTTCGATTTGACTTTTTGATTTGGTTTATTTCTTCTTGTAATTTGTTGATTGCGTCTTTGAGACCGTTATTACAATCCTCGTAAAACTCAAGTTTTTTATCAAGTTCCTCATTGTTTGTTACAAGAACATTTTTCTCTGCTTGTAATTTCAGAATCTCTTTTTTCAAAGAGGATATTTCTTTTCCCATAAAACATTTTTGATGTTCTGTCTTTTTGACTCGACTTTTTAGATCCTCGATTTTAACATTACGATTTTCTAAAACGCATATCAACCACAAACTTCTTTCTCGTAGCTCTTTGTAAGCTTTTCGAAGAATATACAATTCTTTTCCTTCACAAATTTCCCCTCTTCTTTTATTAGCTGAGGTACAACCTTCAGTCCTAATATTATCGGCTAAAGTTGCTTTAAAGTCTTCGTCGATAGAACTTTCCGAACTGTCAATATCGACTACAACAACGTTTTTGTGTGTAGAATTTTTATACTGTTTCAAATTTCTTTTACGCTCTTCAGCTTCTTGTTGCTGTTTTTCCTCTGCAATAACTTTTAAATAAATTTGTGTATAAAAATCATTGGCGATCTTAGTTTTGCATGGCTCTTTTTCATCAGTTAAATCCTTGAAAAACAAATCATCAGACGTGAATTTAGGAAGAAAAAGTTCCTCAGTCCAGTGAAAATGATCTCGTCCAGCCGCCATATTTGTTTTTGTTTACATTTTGTCTAGCCCGCGCTTTTAGCCTGTGATATTAGCCAGGATTCGAATCAAAATGGTAGCCCGAGAAGCGATCACACATGATAGAAAAATTTCTAGTTTTGGTTTTTAGTTTTTAGTTTATATTTGTTGGCTTTTGGCTTGTACATATTATAGGCCGAAAGCTAAGGACAGGTAGTATTTTTTATGTTGCAATATTGATTTCAAGACTAGCCATACTGAGCTTAGGGGGGGGGGGCTGAACCATTTTTGCTTATTGAGGGCTACACAGTAGCTGTATTTTTCAAAAAATACTGGCACTGGGGGGGGGGTCTAGCTTACTAGGAGGGGGGCTGAGTGTTGGGTAATAGAACTGGGGGCAGAGCTGATAGGTTGAAGATATTTTAAATCACGTTAAAAATCTATGCTGTGGGGAAGGTATTACCATCAACTGCTAACTTGAGGGACTATCAAAACACATGCACCAGCAGGGATGATGGCAGTTAGTCACACTAACTATAGTCAGGCAGCTGAGGTCACATAAAAAAGTGCAGTAGCTACAAAGTTTGCGAACAAACTTTGAACAGTTGTTTTCAATAGATACGACCTTTCTGAACACAAAATCATCAACCGGACAGTTTGAAAATAATTACCGGACACGTCCGAAAATATTTTCGTATTTGATGACGTCACAAGCAAAATGAAAATTTTTATGAAAAAAAGCATAGACATATTATATACCAATCGACGCATTTTTTGACGTAGATTAAGAAAAAGGTCAGTAACTATGTCTGAAAATTTGATAATAAAAAGTTACAAGCTTCCGAAGTTTTGATGACGTCATATTTACACTTTCTTTAGGATCGATTTTCTCGAGTTAGGTTGAGAAATCATATATATCCACTTAAAAGTCTTCTATATCAATTTTTGAGAGCTTTCGAATGGCGGTCTTAGATTTCAATTTTGATAAGTTTGAATTTTTGATTTTTTTTTCGTCTCGGACAGGTAAAATTGAAGTACGGACATAAAGGAAAAGCGTTCTAACTTTTTATAGCAAAATTTTCAGATATGGTTACTGACCATTTTCTTAATCTACGTTAAAAAACGCTTCGATCGGTATATAGTATGTCTATGTTGGTTCTCAAAATTTTTTCAGTTAGCTTATGGGCACGCATGACGTCATCAGGTACTAAAATATTACCGGACACGTCCGGTAAGTAATTTCAACAACTCCGGTTGATGGTTTCTAGATATTTAGGTTGTATATTTTCAATTAAAAGTGGTTTGGGATTGTTCGCACCCCGTCCAATTTTTTTGTGACCTCAGCTGCCTGTCTACTAGCGTCCCGCCAAAATGCGTATCAAAGATTAATGCTGTGAAAGCGCTTTATCGTTTACTTAACTCTCAAGCAAAAAAATGCCCCGCAAAATTTCTAAAGGGATTCATGAAAAAATAAACCGGCACTTTTTAATAATGAAATTAATATTTTCAAAAACTTTGAGAAATTGCCTAAAATTTGAGCCATAGATGAAAAAATTTGAGCCAAGCCAACCTTGAAAACTAATTTGAAGATCAAATTCCCAAGAAAAAGATCTACGGGGGAGGCTGAACCCACCTAGATCCGCGTAACGCCAGATAGGCTATTTCCCGGAAATTTTGCCGGACCTCAAACAATGACCCATCTACATGTGCGGAATTATTTTTACTTTACCGTATAAACAAGGCCTTAAAAATTGAAGATGCTGCACGCTCGCAATCGGTCACTTTGTCTCATTTTAAGTTTTCAACTTTTAATTGATTGTCTTGGGATCTTGAACTTGATTCAGGTAACTCTCATCCTTGTTGTTGAAATACATCCTGTAGATGACTGATTTTGTTTTTTCTGAAAGCTAAATTTCCTAGTGTGACTAACTGCATGGCACATGGTAGGGTGCACACTCGTCGGGATTTTTTGTGTGGAACAAGTCGAAAATCAAAATTAGAACATTCCATCCATCATAACTTATCCTTAACAACTCCAAACTTGTTCATTCTTTTTTTTTAAATACTCAGAATTTATCAGAGAAAACAAAGAAAAAAACCCCATCCCATTACATTACCCCAGGCAGTCAGTGAGGCTGGAGCTTCGATTTTGAGGATTACGATTTTACCAGTTTTTTAGTGATTTTTGCCTCGCTAGCCCAAATCTCACAACCTCTTTACCTTAAGGAAGATCGAAATTAGAGTTTTTCAGCGTTCCGAAAAAAACGCATAGCAGAAATTATTTCATCTTCACAGGATCGATTCTCAACAACAACAAAATACATCTTTTGGTGTTTGGCAGTGTAGCTGGAACCTCGATATTCCAGGATTAGAAAAAGCTATACCTGTTATCTTTTTTCTTTAAAGAATCAACAAGCCATCAGCATCGATAAATTCCACACATTTCCTGAGAAACTTTTAAAATCATCTGCCATTATGACTTTCTTGAAGCTGTTCCGAAATGAACCAATCGGGTTATGTATCGGAATTCCTATGGGAGTTCTTTTCCGAAATTTGTAAAATAGCTAAGTCTGCAAAAAAACTTTTCCCGGGGGTTTGAGGAAAAACGGAACTGCTATCATTTGTTTTTTTATTCAACCAGATAATTAAATTTGGGCTCAAAAATACTTTAAATAAATATGTTAATAATATTCAATATACTATTTGTATCTCTTAGAAAATAAACACTTACAAAACAACATCGTTTATCATTTGGAATAACCCCGTATTTGGATCATTCTATTGTGGGCGCAAAAAAGGGCGGAAACTAAGTAGCACCCTCAGTGCAAGATTGCCGTCTCATCTTTAATCACCCGCGCGAGAATGCGAGCTAATAATTTTTTTTATTGAAAAGGGTGTGACCAACAATTTTATTTTTATTTTCATAATATATTTCGGGAGATTCTTCCCATCATCAGATTTAATATCTAAAAACAAATATAAAAACAGTTTAAAAACAGTAGAAAATTCAAAACATATACAACTTCGTAAAAAGCATCCTCATACAACAACCTTCCCATAAATACTAAAAACATGTTTAAAAAATCGAGAAATCAAAAAATTAGAAACCATTACATAAAGCGAAACGAAAAATTAAAAATGAATAAAAGAACAATTATATTTTTAGCACTAACGTGCGGCTTTTGTATTCGTCCTTTGTGTTCAATTCAGGTTTTAAGTCTTTAATAAACAAAGCTTCCAGTGTCATTAAGTGTTGTTCATTCTTTGATGACATACCAATTATAGAGACATCCTCAAGGGATATCTCTCTACCACAATCAATGAAATGTTTTCCCACTTGACTCCTTGTGTGCTCCTTAAAGCGTGTAATCAGATGACGAACGGTTTGTCCGACATAGCGCGAGTTACATCGCGGACATTTAAAGAGATAAACTACACTGCTTCGTAGATGCTTTTCGACCTTAGGTTTTAATGAAGGTAGGATCGTTTTTAACTTGCGTGTGGTGAAAACAACTTTGCATGGTGCATTTAATTGCCTTAGCGATTTTTCGAATTTATCAGAAACTTTTCCACGGTATTGAATATAGAACTTTGTGAGATCCTTATCATCTTCTTCTTTTTCTGGTTTTTCGATGATTTTATTGAGCGTCTTTTCAATGATAGGATCATAAAAAGATCGAGGATATTGATTGTTTATCAAGATTGTTTTGGCTTTTTCTAAACTCTCGTGAAAAGATTTCCAAGAGCTACATGCCCGGTAAATACGGTGAATCATTCCCGAAACAACAGCTTTTTTGTACCTAACTGGAGCAAGTGCTAGAAAATTCATCATTAAACCTGTATCAGTTCTTTTTGTGTACCAGGTAGAAGACAGTTTTCGCGCGTTACGTTGAATCAACATGTCAAGAAAAGGAATGTTACCGTTATGTTCTCTTTCTTCTGTGAACCTTAATGAAACATGTAGCGAGTTGATGCTTTCAAGCTTTGTAGTGGCACTAGTTCTCAAGATATCCATAAGGATATCATCAACATAACGTTCATAGATCATTGCTTCACCTTTGATTGTAGGGTCGAACTTGCTGAGCCAACCATTAGCAAGCATCGGTGCAGGAGGACTACCCATCGCCAACCCATTTGTTTGTTGATAGTAACCGTTGTGTGTGAGCATGAGTACATCGCAACTACAAATATTTAGCATCTCTCTAAATGTTTCTTTATCAACAGGAGGTTTTTCGTATCTACCAGAGAATAATAATTCGGTACAATCATCGATAGCTTCATTGACCGGTACATTAGTGTAAAGAGACACAATATCAAAACTTATGATTTCGTGACCTTCGGGTAGTTCAATCTCACTCAGACCCGACGAAATGCTTTGAGATGAGGTGTTGATGTTGCACTCAGGGACGACTTTTAACCAATCTGCAGTCTTTTTGGCGATTTTGTAATACGCTGAGCCTGGCATTGACAATACTGGGCGTAGAGGTATATCATCTTTATGTACCTTGGCTAAACCATATAATCTGGGTGGCTGACTACCTGTAGGTCTAATCATTTTTTTCTCGCGCGCTTGAGGGAAAAGGAAAGTGATCGATATTCTTTGAAGGAAAAACGTCAGAAACAAACCCAAAGACCAAAAGATGTATTTTGTTGTTGAGAATTGATCCTGTGAAGATTAAAAATCTTTTGCTTTGCGTTTTTTTCGGAACGCTGAAAAACTCTAATTTCGATCTTCCTTTAAGGTAAAGAGGTTGCGAGATTTGGGTTAGCGAGGCAAAAATCGCTAAAAAGCTGGTAAAATCGTAATCCTCAAAAATCGAAGTTCCAGTCTCACTGTTTGGGTTTGTTTCTGATGTTTTTTCTTCAAAGAATATCGATCACTTTCCTTTTCCCCTTGAGCGCGCGAGAAAAAAATGATTAGCTCGTTTTCGTGCGGGCGAATAAAGATGAGGCGGCAATCTTGCACTGAGGGTGCTACTTAGTTTCCACCCTATTTTGCGCCCACGATAGAATGGTCCAAACATGGGGGTAGTCCAAATGATAAACTATGTCGTTTTGTAAGTATTTATTTTCTGAGAGATACAAATAGTATATTTGAATATTATTAACTTATATTTTATTAAAGTATTTTTGAGCGTAAATTTAAATATACGGTTAAATAAAAAACGAATGATAACAGTTCTGTTTATTCCCTTTTTTTGCCGACTTAGCTATTTTACAAATCTCGGAAAAGAACTCCCATAGGAATTCTGATACCTAATCCGATTGGTTAATTTCGGAACAGCTTCAAGAAAGTCATAATGGCAGTTAATTTTAAAAGTTTCTGAGGGAATGTGTGTAATTTATCGATGTTGATGGCTTGTTGATTCTTTAAAGAAAAAAGATAACAGGTATAGCTTTTTCTAATCTTGGAATATCGAGGTTCCAGCTACACTGACAGTTAGTCACACTAGGAAATTATAAAGCTTTCAGAAAAAACAACATCAGTCATCTACAGGATACATTTCAACAACAAGGATGAGAGTAACCTGAATCAAGTTCGCAAGACAATATTAATTAAAACTTGAAAGTTGGAAACAAAATAAAACGTGCAGCAGCCAAAATCAACCAACCAAAATTTGTCATTCAATTCCCAAGACAGCGCTTCGATTTTTAAGGCCTTGTTTATACGCTAAAGTAAAAACAATTCCGCACATGTAAATGGGTCATTGTTTGAGGTCCGGCAAAATTTCCGGGAGACAGCCTATCCAGCGGTGCGCGGATCTAGGTGGGTTCCACCTCCCCCGTAGATCTTTTTCTTGGGAAGTTGATCTTCAAATTAGTTTTCAAGGTTGGCTTAGTTCAAATTTTTTCATCTATGGCTCAAATTTTAGGCAATTTCTCAAAGTTTTTGAAAATGTTAATTTCATTAAAAAGTGCCGGGTTATTTTTTCATGAATCCCTTTAGAAGTTTTGCGGCGCATTTTTTTGCTTGAGAGTCAAGTAAACGATATAGGGCTTTCGCAGCATTAATCTTTGATACGCATTTTGGCGGGACGCTAGTGTGACTAACTGCCAGACCCCTGCGCTCGATAGAATCGATCATCAGAACAGCTCGATGACGGATCGATATGTGATCGATGGATTACTTAACGATAGGAGATCGATAGTGGATCGAGGCATGTACTAAAAGACGGATCGACGGATTACTAAAAGACGGATCGTCGTATTTCGGATTACTAAAACACCGAACGTCGTATTTCGGATAACTAAAAGATGGATCGTCGTATTTCAGATTACTAAAAGACAGATCGTCGTATTTCGGATTACTAAAAGACGGATCGTCGTATTTCGGATGATTACTAAAACACGGATCATCGTATTTCGGATTACTAAAACACAAATCGTCGTGTTTTTTTAAATAGAAAGCTATAGTCTGAAATAGTGAGCAATATCATTTGAATTAATCAGGAGGACCCACCATGGTTGGGTCCGACTAGGAAAGTTTTAGAAAATATAACTTCTTAGACTAGCTAAAACCCTTCTAAATTGACTCTAATTTTACTAATAAAATAGAAATCCTCCACTTCACCCTAGTAGATACTTTATGACTACTCCCTTTTATATTTATTGGCTGAAATTTTAAGTTGAGCAGGAACGAATTGATGTGTAAAAAATAAATTCTTTACCGTGTAGAGAGGCCCCCCAGCTGTACTAATAGTATAAGCAGTAGGTATAATATAAAAAATGACCGGTTTTTTTCCTGACCTTAATAAAATTTCCTAATTTTGTGTTGAATAATGCAATATTCATTTTGAAAGTTGAGTATGTAATTAATAAACATCCTTGCCTTTTCTGGACTATATCTATCATGGTACTTTCTATATATTTAACTAACATTGACCCAAGGGCCCATTCTTGCTACATTAGATTAAAAATTCAGCAGACGTAGCAAACGATGAAAATAGTTAGTGTATGCCTTACATATTTTCCTCAACAATCAACAATTTCACACTACCAGTCACTGCAACTATTTTCAAGAATTTTAAGAAGAAGAAGGAGGAAGAAGGAGGGGGAGGTCGTCAGTAGTCCGACACTTTCTAGTCCGACAGTAAAAATGTCCGACGTTGGATTTGACGAATGCGTCAGTATTCCGACAATAATTTTGTCCGACAACGAGTCAAAAAAAAAACATGTATGAATGTATGAAACGAAATATGAATCGCCGAAACGAAGGCACATCTTTTATAAGCAACCACGTGCTTATAAAAATCCAAAGTTCCGACTTTGAGGTTGGGCCCCTAAACCCAACTTTTCTTAAATTTTGGGAAGCTTCATAATTCTGAACATGCAAAAAGGGACCCTTAAAGATGGTGCATTATTTTTGCTATAAATTATCTTTAAGCAAATTTGATTGGTCCTTTATTTCTAATCATGTCAAAATGCCAAAATGAACTTTCATTAATATTATCTTAGTGAACAACCCTTATTCAACATTCGACACTCTGAAATCTTTCGTTTTTGGACAAAAGTGACATCGGAAAAAAAGACTCCCAAATTCTAAATTTATTTTATAGATTCAGACTATTTTACTGTCGGACTAGAAAGTGTCGGACTAGTGACATGCACCCGAATAGCACACGAGGAATTCCTTCCACACGACGATGATCCGTGTTTTAGTAATTCGAAATACGACGATCCGTCTTTTAGTAATCCGAAATACGATGATCCGTGTTTTAGTGATCCGAAATACGACAATCCGTGTTTAAGTAATCCGAAATACGACGATCCGTCTTTTAGTAATTCGTCGATCCGTTGATCCGTCGATCCGTCTTTTAGTATATGCTGAGGATCGATACTCAAATTTTTTTTAAGCTTATGATTACCAGACGGTGTCAATCGAACAAATTTGAACAAAAATCGCAATCGAACCAATCGAACGTAATCGAACGTGATCGAATAATTGTGATTCGATTGTCGAACTTAATCGAACGTCTGATTCCTGGGTAATATTCGATTGTGTTCGATTACGTTTGATTGATTCAATTGTATTAGATTTTATTCGCTTTATGGTACTCGAATACAATCAAACGTAATCGAAGCAATCAAACAGCAAAACCTGGGTAATATTCGATTGCGATTCGACGTTGGGGAGTTTTAGGTTTTATACGTTTGTTGTTTGCAGATATCACAGGAGTTGCAGCTGAATTTCAATCTTTTCTCAGCAAAAAGAAATGTGCAAATCTTTAGGACATTCAAACCCTACAAACCCTACAGAAAATTTACAAAATCTGCCATATTTGTTTTTATTCTTTGGTTTAATTTACTTAGATTAAAAACCGCTATTTGTTAGCAATGTCAAAAAAGAATGACTGACCTAGGATAAACCATGCGGCTTCTCTTCTCTTTATTACCACAGCAGGCGGACTCACCTTTCAGAGCAATTTTTAGCTATCCTTGAGTTGGCGTTCGTTACGGCGGAGAAAAGAAATCATGTAGGCAATCAACAAATTTCAATCTACAAACCCTGCAGGTTTGCAAATCTTTGGACAAAGTTGCAGGAGTTGAATATCTTGTAGATGTTGTAGCAGATGAAGGTGACCAATAGTTTGTACCCCATTTAATTGGCTGAAATTTTTTTTCGCGTCGGAAAAACTTTTTGAAACTTTCAGCAATGATTGACCAAAGTGTTATAATGAAAATTATCCAGCGCATTTTTTATCTTCTTACCTTCTTCATCTTCATTGAAGCACTGGAGGTTTACTGAAGTTAAGCACATAACATATTCTTATAACTATTGATATTCACTGAAACACCGTTCTTTGTGCGCTGAGGTGGAGTGCGTGACGTAACTTGCGCGGCAACTAACTTGCCTTCTGTTGGAAGATCATATTGGGCGGGTGCCTCTGTCTTTCCGCAACTCTTTCCATCATTTTAGATGGCCTTAACAATAGATCCAAAAGGGCGCCATAATCTTGGAAGATAATTTGTTTTGGTCTCCGGCTTTGGGAAGTAGGAATTTTTTTGGTTGTTTTCGATGGGAAATGGTAAGAAACTTAAGTTTACAAGTGTCATTTAGTTTATACTGGATTATAGAATGGCAGGATCCTGGATGGTTTCCCCCCTGTATTTCTATTTTATTTTGCGCAGGTTTTTCAATAGAGATGTCACATGACTCAAATCCGCATCTTATTGGACTAGAGAAAGCGAAAGTGAAATCGCGTGATCTGATTGGATGAGAAAATTTCCATGTGAACTGACACAAAAATAATTCTCATTCTAAAACAAAATGGCGGCGAGAAAATCACGTCTTTTGCTTTGGACGAAAGATTGTAAATTCTGGTTGATTTTAAGGTTTTATCTTATCTTATCTCATTTACTTTAATTAGTAGAGGCTTTTTCAATGTTTGGGGAAGGTAAGTTTATAAAAGTTATTTGTTCTTCGGTGGAAAAAATTGTTTAAAAAAGCATTTTTTGTGCTCAAGGTTTATTTTTGGCAAATTTTTGTCTTCAATCTTAAATAGATGAACGAGTATTTCACTGATGGTTATGCTTTTTTTCACAGAACATAGTAAGACTATTCAGGAACTTGGACCTTTTTACAGAATTTCAAAAAATCTGTTCTGGAGATATATTGAAAAGTTTAGACATCGGTAGTTTTGCGTTTCCAAACCAAACGCACATGTCTTTAGAGACAGGATTAATATGAAAGCTTGAATCGCTGATTGAAGGTTAATTCCTCTCTGACTATTAAGCAAAGAAAAATAGTTTTGACCGTTGTCGCGCGGGAGAGGTTGTGCACGATCCTCTCCTGGCGCGATAAGCGAATATTTATTTTTATGCCCCAGGCGTTTAAGATCTGACCCGCCGCTAGAAGACGGGGAGGACTTGAATGTACAGTGGAATTCAGAGTGACAGTAGAACAAAGTAGACTAGTGTTTTTCGGCTCGTGCATATTTATTTTAATCCATCCAAATGATAAAGTAAAGTCACACACAATAAACAAACAAATTTAAATGTCAATATTTCACCTGCGTCCAGGTGTCGCCGCTCACTGCAGTTTATTGCGACTTGGGTTTTATTATTAACTCTGCGCAAGAACCCCATAACTTCGCAGTTCTCCCCGTTTGATTCACCACCTGTATCATCCAGGTACTTCCCTCTACCAACCTTAAGGTCCAGTCTCTAAACGACTCTGCTTCAGCATTCTTTGTGGATGCGCATGGCAGTCAGACCGGGGTCAATGGGGTCCACTTGTGGAACCAGGCTAACCTAGGTCTGATGGCCACGCAATGATTCCATGATTCCTCATTACGTCTTGTCCGGACGAACGCTCGCTGAAGAATGTCTGAATTTCTATATCTGGTTGAGATATTTTTATCTCATGCATAATGCATATTTAAAAACATTCAAACATACAAACTTCTATTTATAAATCCCTCATGACAACAGCCTCGGGCCCAACATAGAAACCCCCTACCCCCTACTAGTTCTAACTTTAAAATAACATCAAATTTTTATTTTTGACAAAATCTCACAAATAGGTTAATATATTTTAATTCTACACAAATATTTATATATTTACTTTATTCGGCAACACACCCATTTTTACACAGAGTATCCATTTCGTTAATTGGCTTTTGGTCTTTTCCTATAAATCGTTCACAGTTACCTCCGATTTCTCCTGCTTGATATGGAGGGGATTCAGATTTTAAGTGTTCAACTCGAAATCTTAGCTGTTCAATCTCCTCACTGAGCTGTTTCCCATCGGATCTAATTATGTCTCGTTCACTCTCCAATAGTTCTTGGTATTCGCATGGCGCGCTTTCCCCTCTTTGGATATGTCGCTAGTCCACAAACGGTGGTGTAGTACATCCATCGTAACAATTGCCATTAAACATGCTGTTCCAAATGTCCGATTGAACACCACAGTCACTAGGGTAGTGTTTGGTGGTGGTAGAAAGGCTCGTTACTTCAGGTTCGCAGTATTTGCAGTCGATTGATCCATTTACAACCGCAGGCAAGTAAGGCAGAACTGTTAGTAATCACTATAAGGTATGTTGGAAAGAGGCGTGACCTTTTTCGATCAGCTTTCCAGCTTTCTCTCCTCATTGACTTTCTTCTCTTTTTTTTCGTTAAAATTTCTTGCATTCGGTATTTAGCATCATTACTTGCGTCAATGATAAATTATTCAAGAAGGTATTTAAACGATTATTGCATCTTCTGCCTTGAATTATTGATTACTTGATGGTTCATCGCGAGAACTTTTCGGAGTTGGCTTGATATCAATAATTCAGTTCATTAATCCTCAGAGTGACAAATATGTTTTCGATGTTTCATATGTTCAAAATGACTCAGCTGTTTAGTTTAAATTAACAACTCATTCTCAATAATAACCATTGAAGTTCATGGTAAATGATAGAATGTAGATTTGAGTTTCTTTGAGTGAGTTTAATTTCAATAATTCATTACTCTTGGTTAGGTATTCTCGATGTTCTTGCATGTTCGAGCTAAGATGACTCAGATTTCGGTACCATTGAATGACTCACTTTTCAATTTAAATCATTCAAGCTCTCAGATGAATGATCGAATCAACCACCCGTGTCCATTCAGTGCCAATGACTAATAGTTCATTAATAATTTGATACATTGTCTACTACAGTAAACCTTCGACGTCATTAGTTTTGTGAGTCAGCTCTTTCGACTTCAAGAAAGTCTGTCAGATTGTATTCTGCATGTAATTTAAGTTCAACTTCCACATTAAAATATTTGATTATAGTCGTACTTTACTGGGCTGTCACAATCAGATCTGTGCCTCTGACATTGAGCCCCCAGTTGTCGCGCGGGAAGAGGTTGTGCACGGCCCTCTCCTGGCGCGATAAGCGAATATTTATTTTTATGCCCCATGGGTTTGAGATCTGACCCGCCGTTAGAAGACGGGGAGGACTAGAATTCCTAGTGTTTTTCGGCTTGTGTATATTTATTTTAATCCATCCAAATGATAAAGTAAAGTCACACACAATAAACAAACAAATTTAAATGTCAATATTTCACCTGCGTCCAGGTGTCGCCGCTCACTGCAGTTTATTGCGACTTGGGTTTTATTATTAACTCTGCGCAAGAACCCCATAACTTCGCAGTTCTCCCCGTTTGATTCACCACCTGTATCATCCAGGTACTTCCCTCTACCAACCTTACGGTCCAGTCTCTAAACGACTCTGCTTCAGCATTCTTTGTGGATGTGCATGGCAGTCAGACTGGGGTCAACGGGGTCCACTTGTGGAACCAGGCTAACCTAGGTCTGATGGCCACGCAATCCATGATTCCTCATTACGTCTTGTCAGGACGAACGCTCGCTGAAGAATGTCTGAATTTCTATATCTGGTTGAGATATTTTTATCTCATGCATAATGCATATTTACAAACATTCAAACATACAAAATTCTATTTATAAATCCCTCATGACACCTTTCTATCAATTTCAGCTGATGAAAAGGGTGTCGGAATTAGGGGAGGGATGTTGACATTAGACCAAGTAACGGTAGGCCAGACGGTTAGGTTGCGGGCGTCCGGTCATTTTGAATGAAAACAAAAAAGTTAAAGAGGGTGTGCTATCAGTGAAAGTTCTCGTGACATGTTATGACAGAAAGTATATATGATTGATAAACTTGGTAGAATTATCAAACCAAATTTGTTGTCAAGGAGATTTAACAGTAAGTGAAAATACAGGCCATAATATCAACAGTCCAATGTTTCGACCAAATCAGTAGAAGAAACCACTTTCGTTTTTGTTGCAGATTTCGATATAAACTCCTCTCAAAGGGGTTACTTGTCAATATGTTGTGTCACCTTATTGTCAGCATTGTATTGTTGTAAAGGGAAAGATAAAAGAGGTAAGACTAGCCTAGTTTCTAATCCTGATATAGGAGTCCAAGCTTAGACTGTGCATGTTAGCCTCCACTGATGCAAATTATCCGATCTCACAGTATAAAGTGAAACCTCATGTTTCTTCTTTTTTTTTTTTCGATTTGTAACCATGTTTTTAAAACGGTTTTTTAACTTTTTGTGTTAAAAATCACTTGCTCCAGAACCATCGAAAGAGCTCTGGAACTTTTGGGAGAGAAAAATAGTGTTTTTTTAGCTTCTCCGGAAATCTGGAAGGTTTCGGAGCGCTGGAAGTGTCCTTAAATTTATCAAGAATTTGCATGCAAAATTTCTTTGATATTTTGCTTTGTGAAGGCTATGTTTCTAGAATTTAGCTGGGGCTATAGTTGTCTTTTGAAAAACTAATTACTCCACAGCAGTTACCTAGAGACAAGATAATTTCTAAGATCATGTTTTTATCGGCTTGAGGGAAAATAATGTATGTGGAGTAATGGACCGCCGTGTTCGCCAAAACGTCTATTTTCCTTAGCCCCCCTGAAAAATACTGGGTGCTGGACCCCTCTGCTGCACACTGTGTAACGGTTCGGAAGCGATCGTGGTCCAGACATGAGCACCACTTTAAAACATCAAACTGCATCAAAGTCTTGCTTTAACTTTCTGATGTTTTGTTTACAAATTCAGTTTTCACTAAATTCCAAGTTGCTGTAAAATCCGATGATTCCCCCTTTTTTTGTAAACAAAAATCCAATTAAGTAAGTATAAGTAGTAAGTAGTAAAATATATTTCAGGTGACCCCAAGCAAGGGGGCTACAGGATAGTACAGAACTAGTTTGAAACTGTATGGTATTATTTTTTGTTACTTAGCGCACTGCCTTCTGTTGCCTTTTATCATTTTGATTTATATTATTACCTAGTAGGGTGTATGATGAAATGGCAAAAAAATTACTTTTTTTCTGGATTTGACTTGGACAACTTTTTCTGGTAATTGGTAATTTAATCTACTTTATTTAAGACTTTCTGCAAAAAAAATAATTAAAAATTTTCAAAATTGACCGTTTGCCCCTGGGTTTAGTAAAATCAATAATTTTTGAAAATCTGTGAAAATTGCTCAAAAATCAGAATTTTTAGTGCTTGAAGCATATTGGATGAATTTATAGCACTCTAAAGTGCTTTAAAGTGATGAAAATGTTTCATTACATAATCCAGTTCAATAAACTATTCTGATGACAAAATTCACCCAAAATTTGCCGTTTTTAGGGCTTTTTCAACAAAAATATCCCAAAATAGCTCAAAAATTACAATTTTTTAGCTTTCATAACTTTTAAAGGCTTTAAATTCAAGACTTTGAAACTTTGCAAAATGAAAGAAAACCATTTAAACTGCTAAATTAATTAGCTATTTATTTTGAAATATGTTGTCTGATATATCTGGCATTATGAAATTCAAAACTGAAAAAAACTTGAAAATCCAGTAATTTCTTTTATCTTAACAAAGTGAACCGTAGAACTAAAGAACTAAAAGAGCTAAATTTGAGTGCTAAATTTGCCTATATTTAAACAAGGTATGACAAGCACTGCAGAGTTTTGATGGTTTTATTGTCAGTGTTGGAAGACCATTTCCAAAGACTTTTCCTTTGATCTAACATGGAGGACAAGATAGTGATTTTTAGATTTTTGGATTGTTGGCAAAGACTTGCATCAACCATGAGTGCAAGTTTGTCCTTGGAACAAGTACAAAGATTTAACTAACCACACAGAATGTAAAGATAACAAGAATATTAGGACAGATCCGTGTCTTTTACAGATAATAAGTATTGAATGCTAAACTTACTTATTTCTAAGTAAGACTGTTCCAAGCTGTTTCAAGATCCTTTCACATAGGGGCTTTCACTGTATCCTCTTAAAGTTCTCATAAAACTTAAATTTAACTCTCAGTTTTTCCTTATGTAAATTAAACACTAGGCTCCTTTCATCGTTCATTAACATCAACTGGCGCTCCATTTTCAATATGATGGATACTTTAGTTGATGATCATGTATCGACTGGTGCCCTGGGATTGACCTCATTGAAAGATCGTACTAGATTTAGTTATTTTCTGTAGATTTAATATTTTCATAGCTATTCATACTGATTCATAGAAATGTTATTTTCTTGATTATTTAAAAAAGAAATTCACTGAAAATTACTTAGAAAGTCGACCTACATCAATTTAAAATAACTTAATGCATGCCGAAATGCCCCGGTAGACTGTTTTAGGGGGTGGGTTACAAAGCTTGTGATTGAAGAACAATTATCCATTAAGTACTACTATTGAATTTTCTCTTTCCAAGGATTGCTTTTGTTGGAAAGGGGTAGTCAACAGTCTGGTTGAAATACACTGACCTAGTCAAATAGATAATAAATCTAATTATTTATCATAATCACGCAGAATTAGAAAATCTCTTCCCAGTACTTTCAAGCCCTCTTGACAGAGTGGAAGACAAATAATAATTGTGCTTGAAAATGACTTTGCAACCAATAAAATATAATGATGGTAAACTGTCAATCATTGATCAACTTCTGCTACCCCAAAAGCTGGTTTATATGGAAATAAACAGTGTTGAGGAAGGATGGCGTGCTATCAAGGACATGAACACAAGGGGTGAGTATAATTGATTCATTCATAAAATCTCTGGTCAAATCTATTTTTATTCAAATCCAGTCTAATTCTTTTTCAACGCATTGTTAATCCAGTTTCACAGTATTGAAATGAAATAAAGATTGACCCTTCATCAAGTTGGAGTTGTTAAATCTGTCATTGAACCTCTTTTTGATATTTTATGTTTCGGGACTTTTTTCCAATTCATATTATAGGTGAAAGTATTTATTCTTTAATCATGGTGAAAGTGAAAGTATTTATTCTTTTATCATCGCATGCCCAAACCTTTTCGTTAGTGTAGTAGTTGGTGAATTCCAACACACTAACAATGTGGAGATGGATTTCTTCCAATTCATTGTCTCTGTCCAGTCAGTAGACAAGAATTCACTTCCAGCTCTTCTACCGAGTGGCAATTGAGTCCTTGGGCTCCACATGGACCCGTAGCTCAATGGTAGAGCAAATGCCCGCGAATGGCATTGTTGTGAGCTTGAGTCTTGCCGGATCCGTTGGTTTTCCAACAGGTCTGGTGGCTGGTCAGAAGACAACATGAGAGCGACTGTATTCACTTCATTATAATTTATTCTTCAACTCATCAGGTGCTCCTGCCATTGCGGTTGTTGGTGCATTATCCTTAGCTGTTGAACTACATCAAAAATCGTTACAAAGTAAACAAGAGTTGCAGGAATTTGTGTCAAAAAGTATGGACTATCTTGTTACTGCTCGACCCACTGCCGTTAATATTGGGAGAGCTGCTATCGATATCAAACGAGAATGTCAAAGACTTATTGGAGATGATATCACAACATGTCAATTAAAAGAGAGAGTGATTAAGATCATTGAGGGGATGCTTGCAAAGGATGAAAGTGATAATATTGCACTTGGAGACCATGGTGCTAAACACATCATTGAAAATGTGAAAGAGGATATTGTCGTTTTAACCCACTGTAATGCTGGTGCCTTGGCAACTGTCGCTTATGGGACAGCAGTTGGTGTTATTCGTTCACTTAATAATTTTGGGAAGCTGAAACATGCTTTTTGTACTGAAACAAGAGCTTACAATCAGGGCGCTCGGCTAACAGCGTACGAGTTAGTCCATGAAAAAATCCCGTCAACCTTGATTATTGATAGTGCAGTTTCGATAGCTTTGAGTCGCAAACAAATAACAGCTATAGTTACTGGTGCTGATCGCGTTGCAATGAATGGGGACACTGCAAATAAGATAGGCACCTACCAGATTGCCATTTCTGCCAAGCACCATGGTGTTCCCTTTTACATTGCAGCACCAACCACGACCATTGATGTCAACATGGAAAATGGTGACCAGATAGTCATCGAAGAACGAAAACATGAGGAAATTACACATTTCCAAGGGGAGCGAGTTGCAGCAGATATTGAGTGTTGGAATCCTGCTTTTGATGTCACTCCGGCTGACTTGATCACTGGTGGGATTATTACAGAGTATGGTGTTTTCAAATCTACTGAACTGAAAGAGAAATTTAAAGAACTCAATTTGATTTAGAGTTTGGTCTGAGGAAATGTTTAATTTTATTTTGATTTGGTTTTTAGATTTGACCTCATTTGTTTTCTGTTTTGTTCTTTTGATATTTATTCTTCTTTGTTACAAAATGATGATTTTTTTTGTATTTTTGTATTTTTTTTTTAATATTAGAGTCTCCCACTAAGGCATTCACGCAAACCATAATATTGATATAATATATTTTTTATAATTAAATATTGTATCTGGTATATAGATTTTATTTAGTCAATAAAATAGCAAAAACTGAAAGTTTTTTGGTTTGGAACATAGAGTTTTTCATTTGACTCTTCACATCATTGTTATTGAATTCTAATTTTTTTTTGACTTTGTTCTTTCAGATTATTGAAAAATTAAAACGAGTCATAAAAAAAAAAAAAAATGCCAGAACGAAAAACCACAAACCCTGGGAAACGAACTTTTGAAGGTTGTAATTTCTTTCGTCAGCGTATCGTATTATCTGCTCTATCAGGAATACCTGTACAGATTGTGGATATCCGAAAATTTGAAGACGAGCCTGGAATCAAAGAATTCGAAGCTAATTTCCTTCGTTTAATGGATAAATTGACCAATGGTACCAAGATTGAGGTCAATGAAACTGGTACGGGAGTTCTTTTTGTCCCTGGCTTACTGATTGGTGGTGAGGTTGACCATGATTGCAGTTGCGAACGCTCCATTGGTTACTATCTGGAGGGCATCCTTCCTATGGCACCGTTCTGCAAGAATGCATTGAAATTAGTTTTGAGAGGTGTGACCAATGATAAACATGATATTTCAGTGGATACGCTGAAGTATGTGTCATTAGCTGTTATGAAAAGATTTGGTTTACTTGAAGGCTTAGATTTGAAGATTTCCAAACGTGGTGCAATGCCTGATGGTGGTGGTGAAATCACATTCACTTGTCCTGTTCGCCGCAAACTGATCCCTTTACAACTCACTGATCCTGGTAAATTAAAACGTATCCGTGGTACCGCTTTCAGTATGAAGGTCTCACCAGCCTTCGTCAATCGCATGGTTGATTCTTCGCGTAAAATACTCAATCAATTCTTGTCAGACATTTATATTTATACTGATTCAGTTAAGGGTGCTCAATCAGGAAATAGCCCTGGGTTCGGCTTATCCATAATGGCGGAATCAACAACAGGAGTCATGTTATGTGTTGATGCATGCTCAAACGCTAAAGGGGACGGGGAAACTGCAGTTGTGCCTGAAGACCTCGGGAAAACAGCCGCGATGCAGCTTCTACAGGAAGTCTACCGTGGTGGTTGTGTTGACTCTATGCATCAGAGTCTTGTACTAGTCTATATGGCCCTTGGACAGATGGACGTGTCTAAAGTGATGATGGGAACATTGACGCCCTATACTATACAAATGATGCGACACATGAAAGACTTTTTCAATTTGATGTATAAAATCGATAAAGTGAGATCTCCTCAAACGGCAGCCGAGGCCGACTCGGGGCGTGGTTCTGACCAGAAATATATTGTTTCGTGTATGGGAGTAGGATTTACAAATCTCAGTAAAACTTCCATATAGATGATATTGGTATTTTATTTTATCGCTAAATTGTCACCAGAGTATTTTTACTTTTTTATAACAAATGGTAATGTGATATGATATGAATGTATCCAATAGGATTCCTTAACTTCTTCTTTCTAACAATAGGTTTGCTTTGATGAAATCATTTAAGAGTTCAATCGTGTTTGAGAATTTAAAGATTTGATTTTTTTTTTCGAACTATTTGATCAGACTCAATTTTACTTGAGCGGTTTTTTTTCTTGCATTACTTTCGCAAATTCTTTTTAACCAACTGCTTTTCATTTTCTTTCTCTTTTATTTTTCAGCAATTTCATAAAGAAAAAACAGTTAAAATAAAATAAAACAGTTGATTCAATATGGTCCAACAACAAATAACACGAAAAGAATTATTCAGTACCGTGTTTGCTCAACAATTTTCACCATGTGGAAACTATCTAGTTGCCGGTAACAGTCTTGGTAAGATTGCCGTTTACATCACATCACCATGCTTTATCAATGAATGCAGCCGATAATCCGAAGTTTCCGGTCAATATTTTCCAAGCACACAATAATTGTATTTATTGTATGGCATCGAACGATCAATTCTTGATCACTGGTGGTTCTAAACAAATCCATGGATGGGCTTGGAAAGAAGTTCTTCATCATACGGTATGGCTATTTACAAAAACACATGTTCCGAGTTAGATTTCTGTTTGATTACGTGTTTTGACCCCCAAAAGTAAGGTTTTCCACTACAGTCAAAGAATTACTGATAACTTTAAATCATTTATCATTGCTTAGCAAATATGAGCCATTTTCTAGAACATGTTCATTTGTATTTCTTAGAAATTATGACTTTTGTGGAAAAGTTACCTTATCGGCCAAAACTTAGTCGGCCTTAATTTTAGTCAGCCTTAATTATTAGTCGACCCTAATTTTAGTCACCTCGTCAACATTTAGTCAGGGCCGACTAATAATTAAGACTGACTAAAAATACCGATATCAAAAGTGGGTTAAAGGAAAGCTTAATTATAAACTTTTAATTTGGCCCAAATTTTTAGTCGGTCCAAATTTTAGCCGGCCCTAATTTTTAGTCGGCCCTAATTTTAGTCACCAAACAAAAATTTAGTCACTTAGGGCCGACGAAGTTTCGGCCGATAAGGTATTCAAAAAATGAGTTTTCCATGATTTTTTATACCTTGTGCAATTTGTGATAAGCATTTTCTTTCTTAAAATTCATTTCGCAGGATCCAAAACCGAAATGGAGTTTACAACCGAGTTCGGGAACACCATTCGACACGCCAGAAACGAACAGTATCACTATAGATAAAGAGAACGAATCCATTATTGCAGGGTGTGGTGATAACAACGTCTACATATGGGACCTCTCTACCGGCGAAAACACCCAAACATTAAAGGGACACAGAGATTACGTTCACACAGTTTCTTACTTACAGAAAGACAGACAAGTCATAAGTGGAGGGGAAGATGGACTCGTCAAGTTTTGGGACTTAAGAAATGCGGATTGTGTGGAACAAATTGAACCGAACAAGTTGGAGCAAGCACAGCGCGCTTCTCTTGGTGCATGGGTTTCTTGTCTTGATGTATCACCTTCTGAAGACTGGATGGTATGTTCCCAGTCTCCTCCCCAACCCTTTGGAGAGGGTTAAAATCATTGAGTTTAAAAACCCGAAGGGCTAGAGTAGAATCTCTGACCTTCCTCAGGCAAGAAAGAATGAAGCTACTTTATTTCTCATCCAGAACATGCCTAGAACGCACCACAATCATGACGACGGATTGTATCTAGTGGTTCCTTTGTTTTTGAGAACTGCATTTTTTGAAGTCTAGCGATAGACTTTAATTTCAATCCGGCGTTTGTGTAAAAACCACGCGAGGGTGTTCTGGATGGGAAATTAAGTGGCTTCATTGAAAGTCAATGGTTAAAATATTTGTTTTCAGTTATGAAATTACTTTGAGATATTTTCACCCTTGGAAAAGATTATATGCGCTATCCATTTTTCTGGAATGATTACTATAATTTGAGAATCCCTACTAACTAAATTTCTGCTGTTAGATTGAGCTATGTATCAATTAATAGCAAATTTTGCATTGGAAAGAAAAAAGATAGATGATTATTCAAGTTTTCTGCGTATTTCGTTTCTAGGTTTGTGGAGGTGCAGCTCATTTATCCGTTTGGCATCTTCGATCCAAAACATCGACTGCTACTCTCTCGACCACTTCATCTTGTCCACAAGTTGTCAAATTTGAAGATGATTTTATCTTGAGTGGTGGTACCGAACCGGCCGTCTTCAAATGGTCCATTAACGGCGAATTACGGGGTCGATTCCCATGTACACCGAAAAGTATATTTTCTCTGGAAGTGAATAAAACTTTGAATCGTGTTTTAGCGATCAGTGGAACTTCACACCAAGTTGATATTAGTACGAACTTTGATTACAAAGCTTTTTCCTTACAGTTTCGACAATCATGACGACACGACAGTCATTATTTTCCGTTTTTTTAACTCTTCTTTTAGTATATTTGTATTTTTAAGTTGTGTATGATTATAAATAACTGAAAGGGCTTTTTTGATTTTAGAGATATTCCTTGTTTTTTAAATATTCCTCGTCAGTTACCCGCCGATCATGGTCAGAATATGTTGGCATTTCTGGGTATTTTTGCGTTTTGCAGAATTTTAAAATTGGGCGAGAATGACATTTTCATTTCTTAAGTCTTAAGTATCATCATGCTAAAAATCAGAGTTAAAGCTCTACTTTCCAACTTTCCAAAGTAGGCGTAGTGGTATACAGGGCCGGCGAAACTGGAGGGGGGGGGGGCTGGGCCCACTTTTTTGCTAAGAAAAAAAAAATCAACCAACCATGGTGGCGCCTCCTTAGACACTTACTATTTGGCCCCTCCACTTTCAAAATTGATTCGCCGGCCCTGGTATAGTGGTTATCGTGCTTGACGTCCAGGAGGCCCGAGTTCGATACCCACCGTGGTACTACGATTCACTCGGCAAGTGAATGCCCCTTCAACCCATGCCATGTGAGGGGAATTTGGTACCATAACTCTGATACAAGAGTATGTGTAGATATTCCAAATATTGTGGTGTGCTGAGACACTTAGGAGGTTCTACACCTGCGAGGACACCCGTTCTCCCGTGTAGTTCCAAGTGTCGTGGTATACACTATGGCTCGGCAGCTCGCATCTGCAGGGTAGGACCGCAACTTTCCAACCCTAAGTCGAGGCACTTAAAAAGTACTTGCATGGAAATTCTCTATGGTCAACATTGAGGCTACTAGTTTAGCGGACCGTTTCCCCTTTACAATTCCTCGAAATAGTGCCCCAGTCAAACTAGAATAAAGCCTAATATTTTCGACCTAATTTTGTGCCATTCGATATAAGTAGGCTGTGACACCACTTTCAATTTGAAAATGTCGAATCTGATACGTAAAAGAAAGAAATTCCCATATTAAAAGTGCCATTTCACCACCTCGAGAGGGATACAGCTGCAGTGTACTAACCCATAGGGTACTAACCCTCTTTTTCAGAAAAAGTTTTTTTGAGGATCTCCAGCATGTGGGAGAGCTCAATCCAGAAGTTTTTCGGTTTTTCAAAATTAGAAAATATGAATATCAAAAAATATATCTCTGTT
>NW_027103654.1:0-5383 GCF_902728285.1 Clytia hemisphaerica | reverse complement strand
ATATAGGTTTGTGGTGCTTAGATGTGGTGGTATGTAGCCTAGGAATAAAATTTGATGCCTGATATCTCAATATCAAAGCAGTTTTCTTTAGCATCGAAGCTATTTAGAATGGTGCTGCCAAAACCTTTTACAAATTCAACGCATTGCTAAACCTTCCTTTTAATTTGGGAGAAATTTTTTTTATAAAAATAACTTTCTTACTGGTGGAATGTTCGACCAAAAAGTCATTCCCAGTAGAAAAATTCTAAGACAAAAATCTGTGACTTTATGTGATTTTATTCTTATTGGAATTTCAATCTTCAAACATAACGAGTTCCACTGAGACAGGGTAGTGAAATTTGATGAAGAAAGCCTCTCCCTTGTGGTTAATTGTCGGGAAACGCTTCTGTCAACCATTTTGATGAAATCTTTCTTAAACTGGAAAGTCTTTGAGAAGACGGTTGTTCGAGTAGTAATTTTCAAAATTTTATGTAAGATAGTTTGTTTTCTAATTTTCAGAGAGAAAAAAAAATTATTATAATCATTTTTATATCATAGAATGACACGGTGACAATGTGCAAACATTTTTGACAATTTAAAAAATGAACATTTATTTATTCAGAAATAGATTTTTAATGCTTTGTTTAAATCTAGTCTTACATATATGTAGTACCACGTGACTAGATTTGAATTGTAATATTAAATTTGTAGCAGAGACGGTACGTTGTACATTAATTGTTACTTGTCGGTGTAAATATGTTTTTCTCGATTTCGAGGTAATTTTCAAAGTTTTTTTTCAGTGTTTTTAGAGTACATATTTTTATACTTTTTCTTATACAGGAATGATTAAAATGCTTTGCTTTGGAAGTGAAATTATAAATTCTTAAATCCGAGCGAAATAAAGCGAAATCATTCAATTTGATAAAAAATCTTTTTTTTCAACTAAAATTAGTCTCATCGTAAGGCTTACCTCTTAAATTAGCCTCGTAAATAGAGATTTTAATATTTAGCAAAATATAGACCTTTTTACTTTGTATATAGTTTTTAATTTTTTTATTTTTTACGAGATTTTGTATGTATAGAAAAACGACATCATATGAAAAAAAATAATTGGGCGTTACCTTGGAAAGCACTTTGGATACTTGAATATAAAAATGAAAAGATAAACCTTAATAGAAATCGAATTTCTAAAACAAAATCAAGTATTATTTGTCTAATACCTGCCTAGACAAAGATTTAATTTCGTGGGCATCAGTCTTTGATATCTTTTTTAATTTTTTTTGTGATGAGAAGATGTGATGTGAATGTGTTTCATTCAATTAATTAAGTCGTTGGCAAATATTATTGCATATGGGACAGTTGAACAAGCAAGACAGCTTTTTAGATCTATTTCTATTTCATCTCAAATTTTAAACCTTAACATATATTGGACCAACGACTTTGGACCTTACTTAAAAAGGATATGAATTACGCTGAACTTTAATCTGAATTCGAGGCCTCAAACGGATGGTGTGATCTAACTTTTAGCGGGCTAGTCAGCTTGCGCGGGTACTGATAAGGATTTTAGATGTAATGTATTTTCTCAGCAGACTATTTAATTTCGTTTTAGAGTTGTTTTATTTCTAGTCTTCTATGCGTATTTTTGACTAATTTGCAACGAAATAAAGTATCGGGATCTGTAAACAAAGTCTTATAAGTTCTTAAGATATCCTTAACTTTATGATTAATTTATTCTCATATAAAACCTATATTCCGAAGAGTCATTTCGATTCTCAGCGGTGGTGTTAAAACTAATTTTAGCATTCGAGCAAGTTCAACTAAAGTGACATTACTTTATTATCTAAATTCATTACGTACTCATTATGTATGTCTCACTTGTTTTCGATACCATGGTCAATAGTGTCGATATAATGTCCCAGTCCCCCATCTTGTGGTCACAAATAGAACGGACTGTGTTAAATGCTCATAAGGTCATTAGTTTTAAAGGAGCCATGCATAAACAACACTGTTTATCTTTTTTAATATCCTTACATAAATAAATATACGTCCGGTCCGTTAAGTTGGGTTGAATTTGTCTGCTAACCATTACAACACTCTTTCTTACAGGAATTTAAATTTAGTTCAAGAAATTCTACTTTTCACTATCCACCATCCTGCACATAACAACAAACATATAAAATGAAGATCTTACAAAGTTTAGTACTTCTGTTCGTCGGTAAGTTGCTTTTTATACACCCCTGTCTCAGTGCCCCGGTGGCATGATTTCAGTACATGATTTTTTTCAGTACATGGTTTCAGTACATGATTTTTTCCTACGTCACTGCAGTAATCAAATTTTTATTGCACTCATTTGTGAATTGAGATATAAATTGAATAAAGACAGCGACAATAAAAAACAGTTCTTGAATTCCCAAGCCATTTAGGATGATTACAAATGACTGCAATAAAAATTTGATTACTGCAGTGACGTAGGAAAAAATCATGTACTGAAACCATGTACTGAAAAAAATCATGTACTGAAATCATGCCACCGGGGCACTGAGACAGGGGTGTTTTTATTATCATGTCAAAAGGTTTCACGACAAGAAAGTTTCACTTGTGCCAACCTAGTTAACAATTGAAACAGCAATCTCGAATCATTTATTGCGAGATAAATATTCCAAACTTGTTCGGAGAAAATCATCCTGATATTTCATCATGCATTCTTATGGAGTATATACATGCTTATAAAAAAGAGTGTATTAAGAGAATCCTCTAGACGAGGCGAAAGGCTAATCCATACCACTAATCTCAAGCTTTCCCACAACAAATTCATTTCATTTTAATGACAGTATAAAAGCAATTAATATACAAATAGCCTTGGTAACCATTAAAATGTTTTTCAACGACGAAACCTGAAACCTTTTGATTTTGTACTTTGAAGGGAAGGTTTGTGAATTTGTTTATCTAGTTGATGGTCGAGTAGCAATGTAACTTGTCTGTAATGTCAAATATAACAGACTAATGGCTTTTTTGAATATTTCAAGGCAGTTTCTGGTGCAAAAAAGGGAATTATTTTTCATAATGGACTAGAATATACTACCGGACGGCTAAATTGTCTCATTTCTGGAGGAAATTTAACTTTTGTATTTCAAAGATCTACCACTGTTTTTCAGACAAAAAAAGAAAGTTAATTTATTGCATTAGTTAGTTTTTACCTACAAAGTGTCCTGGCCTCTTACTGCTGTAGTCAACAATCTGACTCTTTTCTGCTATACTAATGGCAAGAGAGCCATACCACACCTAACACGCCTAACTCATAATGTTATGAATTGTCATGATTATGAACTTTTTGTAGGAAAAATGCTTATCTTTTCATCTTCTGAAACATTCTCGAGATTTCTAAGCCAATCAAAAGACGAGTACCAGAAAACTTCGCTAGATCTCTTCTGGTGACCAAATCCGTTGCTGAAGCCTTCACCATCATTAAAATCAGAAAGTTTGGATTCACCAAACGGATTTTCGTCGCCAGGTTTCCACCGGGCTATTACTGCTATGGCAATGATAAAAAATTTCTACGGTAACGAGAAAAAAGCTTATCCATTCTACGAAAACGAAAGAAATTTTAGCCAGGTTATCAGTGTAACAAAAATCAAAGGAAGGTAAACGAAGAGGATAATTAGCATTGAAAAAAATCTCAAGTCTACTTTATACGAAAAGGCTAGAGATGAGTTTTCAACCTTTCTCAAGAAAAGATGAAGCCTTAAGATTTACGCCGCGTTTAGAATGACAAATTGAATTGTTTTCACACGCCATTTTTTTCTGGACATGATTTTTACTTTCAATCTGGTGTTGGTGATAAATAAGTGATTTCGTTTCCCGTCCAATAGTTTCAACTCTTCCTCCTTCATGGGCTCTAAACTCCACAGTCTGAACCTTTGCTCCTTCCAGTTTCGTTTAGTTCTTAGATAGCTGATCGAGCATGGCCGTAGATCCCGTGAAAACAATCGAAAGACTACCTAAGACCAAAGTCCAAGATCACTACTGTCACTCTCTTTAAGTATCCATTATTCACCTAGTGTATTGAATTGTTTCTTTCTTTTTTTCAAGTGAGCTGCATGGCTGATGATGATTTATCAAACTTGCAAAACATTTTCGGAAAAAATGAAGTCGTGAAACGATCGAATGACCATCTTTTGAATGATACAGGTATTTTTCATTTTTCAGACTTCGATGTTTCTATTATTCTGTTTGAATTTACACTCTTTTAGGCTCAACCAAACTGCACGAAACTAAAGTTTCTTCGGGGGAATCCTGTCCCGCTTTATATTTGAGTAAAGCTAATGCTATTGCTAATGGGTAGGGTGGTAAGCTCCAAAGCCGAAAGCATGCGTGACAAAAATTGACTACTTTCCAGGGTCTCATTCGCTTCCTACTCGTCAGCTCCCAACCCCAGTACCCCCCTACTCCTTAAAAAGTTATGAAAATGCACTTTACTTTCATTTCAAATACAATCAACTCCTATAAAAGATTGTAACGGGGTCCTAGACTTTGTGCATTATCCATCTTTCTGGCAATATTAACAATAATTCTTGAGTTTTTCTCTTTTTTATTTGCCTAGCCTTATGTTGCATTGCAGATATGTTGCACTTTCTTGCTTATTTACACAGAATTTGAAACGCAGGCTCGTGACGTTTACATGAACTTCTTGAAGACCTCCAGTCTCACAATTAAAGACAATTTGGGAAGTTACTTCAAGTTATGGCGAGAAGTAGTAGAAATTCCAGGTCCTTTTGCCACAGATGTTGAAAAGAAAAATGGAATCTCACAATTGCGATCAGTAGACGATTTTATGGTAGGGAAGAATTTTTCAGAAAAAAAGTAATTACTTGTGAGAAATTCAAATATCCATGTCCACCTTATTCTGTTGAAGTCAAGTGTAATTGAGCCTGAGATGTCAAAACAAATCAAAATGTGTGCGAGTCAAAACTAAAAAGATACATCAGATTTTTACTGTTAGACTGTTAGATTCAGCAGTCCTTACACCCTTTACAGTGTATTGAGCTAAAAGAATACCATTGTAGTGCACTTTATCAAAAGTCACCCTTACAGTACATTTCGATGTTCTCGAAAAACCTACCCTTAATAGCGGCATATGTCGTGGGCCAGACCATATGAGTACCCCCCCCCCTCTTGGGGTTACCACCACATTAAATAAAATTGACATTAAATCTTTATCTTTCACTTATCTGTGGACAGCCATTGCTATTCTTGGACGACTTTTTGGACAATCGAGATGAAGCTGAAGAAGACAAGAAAACTTTATTCGACGTCTTGTTCTCAAATCAAAGCAGCAGAGTAAAATTCTTTTTCGCTGGTGACGATGATATAATCAACGGCCTCGTTTTGGCTTCACAATACAAGA
>NW_027103653.1:58683-104672 GCF_902728285.1 Clytia hemisphaerica | reverse complement strand
TTTTTTTTGATGACGTCATCAACTGAAAATGGCTAAAAATTCAGCCAAATTTGATGGTCCTACTCAAGCCTTATAAACCCTCCAATCTCATTCCCCATAAAATTCCCGATAGAATGAGGGGTCAACGAGCTCTCCACTCTTCTTCAAACTCGAGATATCGCATTTTGAAGTTTTTCCCAAACCCGTGACGTCATTGGGTCCCTTTACCCCTAATGTTGTCAACGGTCAATTCGCAAATTTGAAAATTTTGCGGTCACAGGTACATTATGCCCCAAGGGTCCCAAAAAACTAAAAAACGTCAATTTTTTCCAAGGGAAAGTGGGTTTTTAAATTTGCGAAAGATTGACACTGCAACGACTTCTTCTTAAAAAACGCTAATTTTCACGAAATTTTTAAAGTTGAAACATTCCAGAGGCTAAACATGTTGGAATAGCGGCTAGACGAAAAAAAAGGTGAAAAAGAAAAACTGAATTTCCATTTTTAGTACCCGCATATCATTGAAATTTTGTAAATTTTGCTTACGCGCATGCGTTTGCCAAAAGAGTCGCACTCCGCTCGCTTACGCTCGCTCCGTGCGTAATAAAACAGGGGTGAACGTAGAAAAAAAATCCGCGTAACCTTTCTTGGCAGCGTTGGAAGCGGAATTTTATGTAGATTATCATACTCAAAACTTCATGATGAGGCCCTACATACGTTTTTAAGCAATGTACTGGTCATTCAGCTACACTAAAAACCTATCAAAGCTATTAAAGGTCTTTGAAAGTCAGCGGTATCCCCATGTGCTTTCGCCTTGCACTTGACCCATTTCATATCATGGATGACACTGTTTAATTGATTGTGGTTTCCAGAAATGTTTGTTGGGAAATCCCCCCCCCAGATTTTTGAGACAGGGGTATATACATTGAGTGTTTTAAAAGGCACATACCATTGCAAAGAAAGCACTTTTCAAGGCATTTTATAGCGAAAATGGGTCCTTAATGTTTTCTTCCATCAATTTTTCAACGTGAGGCTCTGAGTAAGTTGTTAAACCTCATAAAATTTTGCTGGTCAAGCAGTGTTATAAATTGACCTTAATAACAATATCATACCCATAGGTTTTAAAAAGCTCAATTTGTAACAAACAGGGTCTATTGTTGATAAGGTCTATCCCTATCCCTAAAAAGGTTTGTCGACATTAGGCATCTTACAAAAGACATTGACACGATGAAAAAGTCTTAGGAGAATCAGGATGGGAAAACTTCAGACAACATAAAATTTCATATTGTATCATTTGCATAGTGTGAGGGTATGAAAAGGAAAATTGTATAAATTCCAAAACTACCGTAGGCTGCATTACAATCCAAAAGTTAACTCAACAATCAAATGAAAACATTTCCGCTGAAAATGCAAATTATTACCGAATATTTTGATTTACAAAAGTCTCTCAAATTATGTGCCAGCTTGGTTTTAACTGATTTCAAAGTGGCTGTACCGCAGCACTATCCGGATTTTTGCGATTTTGGCGCGTTTGATTGTTAAAGCGAACCTTTGGATTGTAAGGCAGTTCTACGGTATACAACAACAGTTAGTAAACACTCTAAAACATTTGAAAAATATACCGGGTGCACCAAAAAAAAGTATACAACTTTGTCGATATATTATGAGCTTCAGGATTTAAATTTTTTGTTCATTCTTTTTTTATCGCATAGAGGATGCTCTAACTTGAATTTTGAGCTATCATACATTAGGTTTGAAAAAGTAATTCGAAAATTATTTCAAAAAAACTGACTTTTTTTTTAATGTCGAAATTTCAAAAAAATCATCAAAAACAGCGAGCAAACTTTTCTCTTGACACTTTTCTTCTTTACACATACAAATACCAAAAAATGCAACTGTGTTCATCAAAACTCGTTACCGGAATTTAAGAATATGTTAAACAAGCTATTCCCATGGGTGGAAAATATTTTTGGTAAGCTGAAAATTTTTTTTGAAATCTCCAAGAGATGTGGTGTGTTACGGGAGAAAATTTTTTGAAAAAAAAATCACCATTCCTCAACTAGTTGCTCAAAGAACTTGGGTCTGCATTGAGTTTGCTGGTGTTGGAAATATTCATGGTGTGTAAATAAGATGGAGAAACCGTTGGCAAAATATAAGATAGGAGAAAAAAGAATCAAAAAGACAATGAAATTGTGTTTTTGTCATTTTGTCTTATTTATAGCGTGGTTGCTGTTTTTAATGATTTTTTGAAATTTCGACATGGAAAAACGTCAGTTTTTTGGGAATAACTTTCCAGCTACTTTTTCAAATTTAATGTATAATAACTCAAAATTCAAGTTAGAGCATCCTCTATGCGATAAAAAAGAATGAACAAAAAAATTAAATCCTGAAGCTCATAATATATCGACAAAGTTGTATACTTTTTTTTGGTGCACCCGGTATATTATGAAAATTTTATTACTATTCCAATTACTCAAACCCTTATATCTTTAGTTGTTGTGACTTTATTTTATTCAAATTGAATTTTACAAGCTATACTTGAATTCACAGGACCATCGTAATGGGCTACAAAAAAGTTTGAACTCTTTGAACTTAAGTTTCTCGAGCACTATATATACTCTAAAAGAGTAAACTTTATTGTACTTAAATTTTGATGGGTCAATTATTAAAATTTGGTTCATTGGATCAGTAAGTAAGTAAGTAAATCATTTATTTGTCAACGAAAGCGAGACTAGCGACCACACTCATAGACATAATGCTAAACTAAGGAGGTGGCCGCACGATATAATTACAGCAACAAGTGAAAAAAAATACTAAGTTTATAAAACGATCATACTAGGGTAATAAAGTGAAATAATTTTCGTTTTTTAATTTCGTTTTTAATAAAAACAGAAAAAAAAAAAAAACATATTTAAAAAATAAGAGAATCAAAAGAATAACAAGAAAAAAAGAAAAAGAAAAGAAAAAAAAAGAAAGGAAAATGTTAAAATTTAAAATCAAACTCGAAAAAGAAAAAAAAAACACAAATCAAGTGTATGACGAGAGGAAATATAATTTGCTCAAATCTTTAAGACGATCCAATGCTAGTGTAGACAAATCATCGAGAGAAACGAAATTTTGAAGTTCATTCCAAACCAAGATGGATTGGTATAGAATTGAATAGTTACCATAAGTCACTGTTTTTACTTCGGGTATTTTTAGAAGTCCAGACTTACAACGAATTACTTCATGACGGTCAGTATCATTAAGACGTTTGTATTCAAGAGTTTGTAAAAGAGGAGGAGGTAATTTTCGATTCAAAAGTTTGAAAAGAAAGAGGATATTAAGGTATTTGACAAAGTCAAAAAATTGAAGAAGTTTAAATTCTAAAAACAGAGGAAAAGTATGTGCACGAAAATTAGGCACAGATATCAATCTATTTACCGCGTAGTCCGGCGTTAACCCGGCGGTATTTCTCATTCGTCAGATCATGTGTAAAATTAATAGCCTTTTTTCATTAGAATAGTTAACCGCCGCCGCCGGGTTTCGCGGTATTTTGCGGCAACCCGCTGGTAAATGACAATTTACATCAAAATAATTTACCGCCGCCGGGTTTCGCGGTGTTTTGCGGCAACCTGCCGGTAAATGACATTTTATATCAAAATAATTTACCGCCGCCGCCGCCGGGTTTTGCGGTATTTTGCGGCAACCCGCCGGTAAATGATATTTTACATCAAAATAATTTACCGCCGCCGCCGCCGGGTTTCGCGGTATTTCGCGGCAACCCGCCGGTAAATGAAATTTTTTTTGTTTTAATAATTTCAGTGTTTTTCAAGATCTGTCAAATTAGCATGTTTTATTAAATTTATGTCGATACTGTTATTTCTCGTGTCTAATTTAAGTAAAATCTCTAATCATTGAATAAACATTCAACATTCGTCCTAAAATAATCTGTCAACTTTTTGTACGTTCATGTTTGACATTGATATACGTATGTCTTTGTTGATCAAAATTTTTCACATGGGTTTAAAAATATTACAAGCAAATTTTAATTAAAGTTTCAATAACATCTAACATCAGGAATTCAAAATCTATATATCTTAAATATTCAACTTATGTGTGTCGTTAACTATGCTCAAGACGAAACTGTATCAGAATAAATGAAAAACTTAATGCAATAATTTGACAAAACTAATCCTAAACTCTTTTACTCTTTATTCTAATTAAAACCAGCGGTCCGTCCCCATTAATCTATATTCCCTCTAATTTAAACAGGCTAGAAGTGAATGTCGTTTAATAATTTGACTATTTGGTCAACCTTTTATTATGACTATGATCAATAAATTTTAAAAACAATAGTCTCTTGCAATAACTCATCTTTCGAGTAGAATATTTGAAACGATTCAATTGAGAAAACGATTGTTCCGCATCTTCGGTGTTCATGTCAATGACCTTTCGGAATTTATCGCGATAAGGGTGGTATAAGCAATCCTCGTTACCGATATTACATTTGGATTCGGTGTTTACCGACATGAAAGATATCTACTATGAAGTCCAATTCTTTATAAATAGATGCTGCAGGGTTACCTTCGTTGCTCAAACGATTAAGAAATGGATGTAACCCACATGCCCGATCATAAACTATTCCATTTGAATCTTCCCCCTTTTCACCGAATGTGTCAATCAGGTACATGAAAACATCAGACAGCGACTCTGATGAGTACATTTCATAATGACCAACATGTACACCACATGAACGAAATATGTAGAACATGCCAGCTGTTCGGTCGTGAAAACGATCAATGTTTTCCTCCTTTTTACAACTTTCCTCCACTTCGACGATTTTAGGGAGTGATTTTGCATACTGGCGAGTCATCGGTCTCAAATCTATTTGCTCGTCTGTATTACCAGTTTTGTCTTTACAATGCACTTCACAATATTTGGACTTATCTTGGAACTGATTTCCTCTTATTGGATTACGTGGTTTGGCTGACCAATATTACCTGTAACTCTGACTCTAGGCGCAGCACAAATTAATCGATGAAGTTTCTCGTTCTCATCTAACACTACGAATCTTTCACGGCAGCCTGGTTCCGTGCAGCAATGTTTCTTCCAAATAGAATATATTTTAGTTCTTATCTCGTCAAATACAGATTTGCACAATAGTTCAATGTCTAGCTCTCTAGATTTCTCTTTTCTTGGCCAGTATTCGAATGTTTTTCTGAATTCCAAAATCCGATATAAATACCAGGCATTTTCCAGTCGATCGGGATTCAATTGGGAGGGCATTCCAGCTGTGGCGTATATTATATCCGCCGCTTTCTCAAATGAAATAACGCCGATGCATATCATGTTGTCCACTAAATTCAATAACTTCTTTGTAAATGCTATCCCAGAATTAAATAGCAGAATGTCTCTATCTAGGTCATCAAAAGTACGCAATAGGTTTCCTTTCTTCTCTACGTATCCGTAGTATGCCAATTTTCCACACACAGAACATTTTCCGTGGTAAGATTTACCATCCAATATAGCTTTGGACGAATATACCTTGATCCCTGCAAATGATGTTATAATTTTCAATTTCTTTCCACAACAAAATAGTACATCTGGTATGAATATCAACGGAATATTTAAGCGATTCTTTGTAATATCTTTCATGCGAGGTAGATCTCCTTCAATCCGAGATAAATTTTCGACATTTAATACAAATGGTGTGGTCTGAAAGTATGAATGTTCACCTTTAATGTCAATAAGGACTTCCCTGTCGCAACACGATTCTCCACAAGTGATTTCCGATGCAATATCACGAATCAATTCCAATCTCTTCGGCGTGTGCATAGGTATTGTTTTGTACAAATCGCAAAGTACAATCAAAACCTAAAATTTTATCTTCATCTTTTCTGTTCCTCCTTTTCTTGTTTTTTTTGTCGTTGAAAATGATCTTTTGATAACTTTGCGAAGTCGTTATAGTGACTATAAATTGACGTCACAATTACTTTCATTTTACGACGTCATTTATTCTTATGGATTATGAATCCATTGCAATGTAAATATTTTTTAACGATCATTCATTTGAAGAAGGAGACGGAGTTGTACGGTTGTTCAATTAGAAATCGGTGAGTTGCTTTGTTATTTGTTGAAGCTTTCACATTTCAAGTGATACAGACTAATTCTTTTTAAACTACGGTATAAGCAGACACATATCTAAATGTTTGAAATTGATATCCATGATTGACGCAAAGATTCACTAGAATCTATATATTAATAGCCGTAGTCTGTATGTGTGTTTGTTTGTTTTTTGTGTGTCACTTTCGTTTTCGCAAGCAATGTTTTGTTCTTTTAAAAGATGACTTTTGCTTTTTGCTCCACAAATGTGTTAAATCAGATTCGCGCCGTTTTATAAAGACGTTGTTTTGATTGATAGATTAGACTTTTTCTCTTTTTTTTCTTTCTTTTCTTTTGTTTTATGTTTTCGAATGTAATTAACGACCTTATTTGATTTGAGACATTCGAATTCTTTTCAAAACAAAAGAAAATCTTTTAAACAGAATCTGTTAAAGAAAAGAACAAATATAAAATAAAACATCACAATCACAAGACAAGTTTGTTAGAACAACAGCAACATTAAAAATACATTCAAAAGGCGGTAAAAACTAGAGTTCTTTCTTCGTAAAAAGGGACCTTTAAACATCTATGTCGATAATTATTTTGCTGTAAATCTAAGTCATCGTTGAATTTGAAAAGTTATCGAAGTTATGGCGAAGTTATTTTATCAAAAGCAACATAAAATTGCGCTATCACGCTTTTTTGTCTGCGTGTCTTAGCTGCCTTCCGGAGGTACTATGGTTGCGAGCTGTATTTCGGCCCTGTCCCTCGGACCCTTAGCAGAATAAAGAGAAGAAACAAGGGAAATAATTGTGTGAATTTTAATTTACTTTTTGGAACTAATTTGACCAAATTTCTATCTTTCTCGGGGCAAAAAGTTGAAATTTTCCTATTTTTCCGATTCTTAGTGGGACTGAAGTTTGATTTTCCGATTTTTCAAACTGCCATGTTTCAAAAAAGGCACCCTAAAGGCCGGCACATACACATACCCTTCTCTTGCCTAAGTACCCACCCCCGGCTACCTTTTTTCGACGAATCTCGTGTCATATGTATTATTTCACTCCACTTATCTTGACATCAAAGTTTTTCCTAAACATCAAGAACTACGACAAATATAACGCGAGCGAAGCGAGGAAAAAAATCTAATTGCAGAGCCGTCTCGGACGTCGCTGGTCGCCGGTATGGTACGCCATTTTTCTGTTTTCTGATCATTTTTGCCACAAAAATCTTTTTCAAAATATGGTTAAAAGATACGTCACCCGGGAGTAATAGAGTCAAACTTTGAAGAGAATTCTTCTCTTTAATTTTGATTTCATCGTGTTTAAGCCACCTTCCCAACATCCAAAGGACTTTAAATGCGTTCAGCAAACAGCTAAACCGGCGTGCGACGCCGGGTACCGGCTAGTTAATAATAATCGTCTGATCCTGTAATTACTTCGTTCATTTAAACTTTTTATTGTACTTTCATTCTTAGCAAATATGTCAATCGTCGATGATGCGGAGTATAAAAATGCTTTACATTCTTGTTGGAGCATAGAGACAGATTTCGCGAAGTGGTTCCCTGATGAAATTGCCGAGTGGATCCAATATCAGTCAACAATACTTGGTGTCGCACAACCGTATTTATCTATTCCGTTGTTGGTGGCCGTATCGTATTGCAGTCATCAATGCTCCGTAACGGCAGGTGCTAATCATACCGAACCCCTTATATTGTATGGACTGGTTGTGGGACGTTCCGGAACGAACAAATCAGCAGCCCTTCATAAAATTCTGGATATTGTGAAATCGATCGAAGTATCTGAAAGCCATACATTTGAATCCGGCACCATGGAGGGCCTCCTGGTGGCGATGAGAGAAAATGAAGAATCCATATTGGCAGTGTACGACGAATTCAGTTCGTTTTACGACAGCTTAGACAAAGGAACTGCCGGAAAGTGTGAAAAATCTAGATTTCTAACTTTGTATAATGGAAAACCCTGGTCGAAGAAAACCAAGACAAACGGTACAATGGAAATTGATTCACCACGTTACAACATGCTTGCTTTTACACAACCCTCGTATGCTGTACAGTTCGCAAAAACGAACACATCTGATGGGTTCTATCAGAGATTTTTATTGAGTGTACCGAAAGAGAGATTTGTGAAATTCAATGATAAGCGGGAATGTTTGAACAACAAGAAAGAACTATTGGATTTGGAATCTGTTATCAAAAGGATTTATGAGGCTGCCGAAACAAAATGGAGTTGGAGTTTACTGATGCGGCCAACAGGATTTATGAACAGTTACACGATGAAGTAATCGAATACCGCCAAAAGGACGAATTTGAGGAGGCAAAATCAAGCATTAAGAGTAAGTCTATTGGCTTATTTTTGAGAATTTCTGGTCTAATCTTCTTGATGAGAAAATGTTTAAGTGACGATCCTGGATTTGGAGAATCAAATAAAATAGAGGCAGCTGATGCTCTAATGTCTTTACAAATCGTAAATTGTTCCGTGCAAAACGCATTCTGCTTAGTCCCACCCAAATTCGAACAATCAGATGTCAACTATGAAAACTCCGTTGCCAGAACCAGAAAATCTAACTGTAGAGTATCTTCAGCAGTACCAAAAGGTGACTAAACGTTTATTGCAACACGATACTGTCCCGTTAACCAAGATTACCAAAGATAAAGTTTACCCGATTATCAACGACACCAGTGGTTCCCAAGTCGCCAGCAAATTTGTACGTGGGCTTCAACAACTTGGGTTTGGCAAAATCACCCCAACCTCCAAACACTTCAAACGTTTTCACCCCGATGATGAAAATTGTCCAGATCGCGAATCTCTACGCAAAAAGTATAAACTTTTGAATTTGAATTAATCCAAATTGATTACATTGTTTAAATATTTCCATTTTTGGTCACTTTTTCGTTTAAACAAATTTTATCTTGTTTTTGGACGTTTTGGTTTCTAAATATAATATAGTTGATCGACCAGATTTTATGCATTTATTGGGAATTTTTTAATCTGCAATTTGTTGTATGGAGTGTTTCCATGCGAGTTTAGCGCCTTATAGTTTTAACTTCTATGATGTGTTGTTAACTAATAACTTTCCCATTTTTTGATCGCTTTTTCGTCTTAGCATGTTTTTTTCGTTTTTTGGGAATGTTGGTTTCTAAATACTTTATAGTAATACACCGAGAATTTATGCATTTATTATTGGGTATTTTTATCTGTTTATTTGTTGTATTGAGTATTCTTATGCTGGTTTCAGGCCTATGAAATATATTATATAACTTGTGAATTATCTTATTACTGTACATATTCTTAATTTCTATAGCATATTTCGTTTCATTTCATGAAATCTTATTTCATTCTGTTTTTTCTTCAAATTTCTTTTGCATCTACTACGAACACAGTAATACTTTTTCTGCATAGTAGGAATTTTTCGAAAATTGCTTTCAAATTTTTTTTAATAATTGGAAACAAAAATAAAATTATTCTAGTGGTTAAGACTTAAGACTCTAAAGAATCATAGATTAAAAACTAAGGCTGTACTGAGAAATTTTCGAAATTGAGTTTAAAATTAAATGGCTATTTACGATCAGTTATCACTTTCTTTGAGTCTAAAATAACGTTGCGGTAGTCACATCTTCTATTACCTGCGGCGGAGGATTTTGAATTTATAGCTTTTTTGAGCTTAGAATTATGTTGCGGTAGTCCGCGGGTTTCCGCCGGTATTCGTGTATTACCGGCGGCGGCGGCGGGTTTTTAATTTAGACTCTTTGATTGAGCTTAGAATTATGTTGCGGTAGTCCGCGGGTTTCCGTCGGTATTCTTGTATTACCGGCGGCGGCGGCGGGTTTTGAATTTAGACTCTTTGATTGAGCTTGGAATTATGTTGCGGTAGTCTGCGGGTTTCCGTCGGTATTCGTGTATTACCGGCGGCGGCGGCGGGTTTTTAATTTAGACTCTTTGATTGAGCTTGGAATTATGTTGCGGTAGTCCGCGGGTTTCCGTCGGTATTCGTGTATTACCGAGTTTATGTATGTGTGTTTTTCAGCGACGGAGACGGTAAGGTTCTAATTTGAGTAGATCCTGACCAGCTGAGGACGACGGTAAATCAGCACTTTTACCGTCCTCGATTTTGCGGGGCGGAATTGCGGGTTTTTCCAAATCGCTTCAGTCACTCTACCGTCCTCAAAAGTGCAAATACATAAACTTGGTATTACCGGCGGCGGCGGCGGGTTTTTAATAGGGACCTTACGAATCGGCGACGCCGCTTTAGATGACGCCGTATGCGCCATTTTTGCTCCTTATGCGCATGCGTTCCCGGGAATCACCTTTTGCAAAAAGTCGGCCTCGTGAGGTCAACTCCTTCAAAACAGTCTTTTTCACGTCGTCCTTCGAAGAAACATGGCTGAAGTAAAATCTGATGAAACTTTGACAAAAAAAACGTAAGTTTTAAGCTGAATCCATTGGAGTTTGATAATTTTCATTTAGAAAATATAATTGCTTGAAAAACTAACCAATTATTTTATATTTTTGGGCATAAATTTTCCAAATTTCAAACCAAAACAAACATAAATGCCTTTTGCCTTGATTGCTCTTGGATTTGGAAACAAATTGGATATCACTTCTTCGATTTAAATGTGCAACTTTCTGGCTATTCATATACAATCTGAAGAAGGTAAAATGACACAAATTATTGTATATGTAAGCATTAATCAGGCATATGTTTTCACATTTTTAGCATCATGAAATGGGATGATAAGCACGATGTTTTGTTGGGGCGTGAGCTCTTATTCATGAAGCCATATAATTTCAAACCTGGTACCAGAGATAGCGGTTCAGCGTGGACAGCAGTTGCAGAAGACTTAAACAAGGTCACTGAGGTCAAGTTCGATGTGACACAGAAGTCAGTTCGAGACAGAACGAAGATCGCAATAAACAACCACAAACGAAAAATGCGTCAACAAATAGCTGAATCCGGGTCAGTGGAAAATCCAACGGAAATGGACCAGGTATGGGAGGAGATAAGCTCTGAAATGCAAGAAGCATCCGAGAAACATGAAGCCACATCCTCCAACAAGAAGAAAGAGGAAGACAAATATAAGGCTGATGCTGAAGCAATTCGTGCTACAGCTATGGAAACACATGCAGAAACAAGGAAGAGGAAAGCAGCTGACGATGGCAGCCCCCATCATCATCTAAAGGTAAACGCAATACTGGTACTGAGACATTTTCGTTTCTGATGGCAAAACTTGAAACCGATAAGGAAACAAAGGACAAGGAACTAGAAATGAAGAAAATGACTATGGAACGTGAACAACAGCAATTACAACTTTTAATTGAACAACAGAAACAAATACAGGCAAATCAACAACAACAAAACCAAATTTCTTTACAACTTATTCAAGCTTTATCACAAATGAACAATAAAAACCCTTCAAATAAATGAGTTGGTCCTTCTAATGACTTTACGTTGAATTTGGTGGTTTCCTTTTTATGACTTTGTACGTTGAAATTGGCTGTGCTTTCTACGACTTCCATTGAAATTGGTGTTGCTTTTTATGACTTGACGTTTGGTGATGCATTTTTTATCACTCTATAATATTGAAGTTGATGTTGCTTATATGATTCTACGTTGAAATTTGTAAGTATTTGACATTTTGAAAAAGCAGGTTATTTTTTGTTTTTGTCTTGTTAAAAAATCAAAATTTATTTTTAATTTTAATTTATTTATTTTTAATAAAACTATGGCAAATAGATTTTTTGTCTTGTTTTCTTTCGTTCTAAAGGAAAATTTGTCTCTATCTACTAGAAGGAATTTGACATTGAATGACTGATGAAAAGAATAATTACAAGTGTATTTGCGTTCCCATTTGTTTATTTGAACTTCAAAGCTGAAAAAATTCATTCAAGTGAAGATATAAGTTGAGTATTTGTAATCAAAACTACATGAAAATAGGTGAAAGATATCAATACTTCTTAGTTCCTGTTTTGCATTCTTGTAGTCTTGTAAATACAGTATAAACCCATGCAATTAAATTAACAGTTAATATTTATTTTTGTTTTTAAACAACATTGTTTTTATCCTTGTAAATAAAACACAACTATTTTAAAATATAATATACATTGCATATTTCATTACTGAAAATAATCCCATACAGTAGGTGGATCTATCCTGAAATATGAGGAAGATTGGGAGCCATACATGCATGTTCTAGCATTTGTCAAAAGAGTGCAAACTATATACATTTTTCCAATAGGGGAAAGTCCGATCTTTAAATTTCGCTTGAAGTCCATAAATTTAAAATAGTTCGTAATTTCACCAAACACCCATTCGACCCCAATTCTGCATTTGCTCATAGCAGTGTTATAATCTTTTTGATCTTGAGTAAGTTGTAACCCTTGAAAAGGTTTTTGTAGTTCTGGTCTCAAAGGATAAGCCAAGTCTCCATAGATGCAAAGTGGGATTTGATTATTTCTTCTACAAATTTGTCTCTCAAACGAGGTAATACGTTCGAATCAGCCAGCATTCCACTATCATGCCTCCTTCCCTCAATAGGTCCAAATAGATTTGCTACCAAGCCATTAGGGGCAGCAATCGATTGAAATTTCAGGGCATGAACACGTTTGTGTCCATTGTAAACAACTCTTTGTAATTGATTTGGTCTACATATAGGCCTGACTGTTCCGTCAACAAAACCCCAGCAATTATCTAACGGTGCACCAGCCTGATGTATAGCATTTGCAAAGTTTTGTAAATTAGCAGGAGAAAGAAAGCCATTGCTGATTGAAATCCGATAGTTTTTGATGATGCATGTTATAAACGAAGTTTGTAATGTCTCCTGTTATCATACATAATTGAGGCTCCGATCTGCCAAATCTAGGGACCATGTCACCAAATCTAATTGGATAAGAGAATCTTTTTAAAAGTATACATAAAGCTTCGATTCCATCGACATGAAGTCTATTTCTGCAGATGAAAGTATCAGGGATTTGTAAAGCTTCTTTGAGCATATAAATATCATTTTTGAAAAATCTGAAATCTGCTTTGCTTTGGTCGTCTGTCAATTTGTCAAGATCAAAACCTTCATAAATCCAATATGGAAAGTCTGGATTCTTTGAACGGTTGATATCGTACAATGCAGCAAATTCAAAATCATCAATCATGTCAAAGGCATAACTTAGTACCAGAGCATTTCTCACATCTCTCAAAGCTGGCATTCTGCAAACATTGACTTGATTTTCCTGGAAATGGTTAAAAACTTGTGTTTTTCTTGGAATGAGTATTTTGGATGTTTTCTACGAAAACCTTTCTAAAAATGTAAACAAATATGGCGCATTATAATGGCGGGCTTTTTTTATCGCGGGAAAATAGAAGTCCTCGATGAAAAATTCGTAGGGAGATATAAAAGGAAGACGTTGTTAAAAGGACGCCGCTCGAAACCTTTGGTTCTCACGACGTCTTCTATAGCGGCGTCGTCGATTCGTAAGGTCCCTAATTTAGACTCTTCGATTGAGCTTAGAGTTATGTTGCTGTAGTCCGTGGGTTTCCGTCGGTATTCGTGTATTACCGGCGGCGGCGGCGGGTTTTGAATTTAGACTCTTCGATTGAGCTTAGAGTTATGTTGCGGTAGTCCGCGGGTTTCCGTCGGTATTTGTGTATTACCGGCGGCGGCGGGTTTTTGATATAGACTCTTTGATTGAGCTTATAATTATGTTGCGGTAGTCCGCGGGTTTCCGTCGGTATTCGTGTATTATCGGCGGCGGCGGTTCATTTTAAACAATAGATACAGGAAAAATAATAGAAGATACAACGGTAAACAGCGGGATGCCGCCGGAGAATCCGGTAAATAAGTCAAAATCTGTGGTATACTCCGAAAGTCAGAGAAAGACATGATTCTGAGAGCTTGTTTTTGAAGAATAAGAACTCGACGGGCGTGGATTGTTTGGCGTTGCCCCCAAATCTGGGCTGCATGTTGACTTTAGCTATTTCGATCACTTTCGATTCTAACTCGTTTTGTTTCACAGAGTCAGGGATACCCGCAATTTCGATATTATTTTTTCTTATGTATTCTTGAAGTTCACTGTTTTCTCTCTCTACTGTGCTAACGTCGTCCAAATCAACCTTTCCTTTCCCAACTTGATCCAGTTCAGTTCTCAAATCGTCAATAATTTTGCTTTTCGAAGAAAGTTCCTGCTTAAGTTCGTCCAGTTCTTTTCTCATCTCCAAGTTTTGATTTGGGAGCTTGATTGTAATATCTTCTTTTACACTCTCTATCTTTGATGCAATGTCATACTTTATAACCCTCATTTAGTAAAAGATCATTTCAAGTGTAACCCCCTCCATAGGTTCCTCCTCGAATGATTTATGAAGATTATAAGGTTGAGAAAAAGAATAAGATACATCACCACCAGGACTTGTCACAAAGTCTTTATCTGTGTCTTTTGTTTGAACAGTCTTTTTCTTGGTGTGATTAGGTGTCTTGAGTGTCTTTTTGTGTTGGAGAATCTTGTGTAGTAGTGTATAAAGGTATATCTTGAAGTACTTCTTCAATGTTCTTTTGCTGCTTTCTTGTTGTCACATTCATTGTAAAAAAATGGCTCGAGAAACAAAACGCCTACTTTTTACGCGCCAAAATTTTTTGACACGTCTGCACTCTACGGATGTCAGATGATGAATGAGGGTGAGAAACTGTGCTCGTCTTATTTCAAAACCCGTCTAACGAAACAAGCAAAGTTGATCAACCAAGACCCCGTTTGCCTGCTGATTCGAGAAACGTTAAAGCCCTGGACCATGTCCTTCCATGTCAAACACTGGAAAAAGGAACCAACATGGGGAAGAGGGGAGAAATAGCTTCAGATTTCAATACAACTGGATACTTCAACGACGGAGTTGTACAAGATACAAAGAAGCATATTCGAATCTGGAGTGCAGCCCGCTCTAAAGTTTTTGGACCCGCCAATGTCCCTTCATTTGTCTCCATTAACAGTTTGCTTACTAACCCAGCAGGTCCTATTACACGTGTCGCATTTACACCGATTATTCCATATCCAGCCACTGAATATGACACAATTTTCACTGCAATGAGGAACTTTCAAGATGTTTTGAGACAAAAGGATCAGGATTATGGCCCGCTATGGTGTGACGAGGGTGTTTACAAGATTGCAAAAGAGTTACAACTTCTAAATCCTACACAATTTGATGATATCTTTTTAGGTCTCGGTGGCTTCCACATGGAGAAGGTATTAATCGCGTGCTGTGGTGTCTATCTCAAAGAAACAGGGATAGACAAAGTCTTTGCAGAAAATGAAATTTTTGGATCCGGTGTTGTCTTGACCGTCTTATCGGGAGGAAATTATGACCGGGGTAAGAGAGGGATGATGCTTCTTAGCGAAGCTCTCCAGCAACTTCAGATTGAAGCGTTCAGTTTAAGCTCCTTCTTTCCTAGTGGAGATAAAGCCATCAATGTATTATCATTGTTAAAAGAAATTGTATAAGATTTAGTTGTTTGTGGGTCTAGTCTGGAATTTATTAGAAGACTTTGCAACCTCTCTTCTCAAGAATGGTGTTTCTCTGTTGCTTTCATAGAAGGTTAGAAATTTATTATGTGTTAGGTCACACATCTCTCAAAGCACCACATGGTCCATGAATCATGTTGGACTTGATGATCTCGTAAAGCTCAGGTTCAGTTTCTGGATCAGGGAGCTGTGCACAAATCAAGCGGTCAATATCATCTGCATTTCTCAACTTAAATTCAGCTGCAAAATGAATCAAAATATGTGCATGGGGAAGACCACGCTTTTGGAACTCAATCACATCAACAGGGGCAACAACCATTCCAAGAATACCATCCTCCATTATTTCCTTTTTCATGGCAAATAACTTCATGCGAAACACACGAGTAAGTAAATCAGGCCTGTCGTGCGCTTTCTGATTGGGAAGTAAGTTCTCAGTTACCTCACGCCATCTAGGATTACACGTGAAAGTCAAGAAGGCATCTGGCTTTCCATGCTTAGAAACTACAGCCATTGCATCCAAGTAAAGCTGGTGCATGGATCTTGGAGACCCTGAAAAGGTTGAAGGCAAAACAATAACATGACCCGCATTCAAGTTTCTTTGTTCTGCAGCATTTTCAAAATGGTCAACTAAACCTTGATAACTTTACCAAAATACTATGACTAGTACTATAGGGGTGGGAAGCATCGAGAAATCCAGATCAGCTGATCTGGATTGCAAGATACTTCCCACCGATCATCATATCAGCAAGAACAACTACAAAAAATATATTAGAAAATCATTTTCTCAACATAGCACTGTTGCAGAGACCATCTGTTGTAAGGGAGTTTTGATCAGTTACTTGATCTAGCAAAGTTTTAAATGGTCTTCCACGTTTCGTATACTTATCATCGTTGAACATCAACAGTTTAATGGAACGCTCGTGGGTCATACGAATAACATGTTTAGCATATTCCAGCTGCTGTTTTCCAATGAAATTGGACAAATCTGATGTACCACATATTTCATGGAGTCTTTTGTTGGTTACCTGATAACGGAAATCGTTGTTAGACTCATTTACGAAACGAAAACCACCTCTAATCATTCGACGTAGGAATCGACGATATGTGACGTTTAGTCGCTCAAGTTGGCTTGAATATAAATTCCAATTTTGGCATGAGTAGATTAAGCGACTACGTACATAACTATTTAAGAAGATGATACGAGTTTTCAAATGGACATTGAAATTTTGAAGAAGGTTGGTCATTTCTGCGAATTTGTTAGTCGCCTGTTGAATACGGTAATTAATCTCGATGTCACCGGTATTCGGTTCCTCAAAGTGAATGAAAGCTCCGAGATATTTGAACGTTTTGACGTTTTTGATATCAATGTTCCTCAATTTGATGATGGATTTTGGGTAATCCTGTTCGGTACAGTTAAGTATCATAGATTCGGTTTTCAAAGCGTTTATTGATAGTCCAAATCGAGTAAACGTTTGATCTAGAAAGTTGATAGAGCTTTGCAAATCTAGTTGACTGATGAGAAAAAGGATGAGATCGTCCGCGTATCCGCACCACGGTAATGTTGATGTCCCCCAATTGCGTAAATTGTTCTCTCTCATAGATATTCTATTTGCTCTAGAGATACTTCTTGGATTCAAACGGTATGAATGTTTATAGAAGTTGATACTTTCTGCATTGGCTTCACTCATAAAGACACGCATGACAAAATCGATGTAGAGATTAAAGAGGAACGGGCTCTCTGGGCCTCCTTGGCGGACTCCTGATGTAGTTTGAAAGGTATTTGATTCCTGGAAAGTGAGAGTTGTCTGTTTGTAGAGTTGTTCGAGTATGGTGAACAGTGGTGGTAGATTGTTATCGGGAAATCGCATTTTGATTGATTCGAATAACCAATGTCTCGGAATGTGATCAAATGCTGCAGATAAATCTACAAACAGTAGGAAGAGGGGCTGCTTCTTTCGGTTAGTGATTTGCTGTACACGTTTCAGTTCAAAAATGCCGTCCGTCGTCCCTCTATCTTTCCTGAAACCGTTTTGCTCATCACTAAGTTGAGCTTCATACCACGGTTGCAGGCGATTTAAGATAATGTTAGTCACAAGTTTGCATATTGTTGACCCTATGCTGATCCCTCTATATTTTGAGGGGTCTTGTTGTTAAGTTGGCAGATAAAGACCCAAAAGCAAAAGAGTTATTGTATATACGAATTTTTTTTCGAAACTCCTTGGCCTCATTGGAATCATCAGTGAAAAGATGTTGAAGTTGGGGTGGAAAAGGTTCTAAATGAGGCAGAGAAACTTTTCCTTTAGAGCAACACTTGAATTCATCTTCTTTTTCAAATTTCAAAGCCCCACAAAACTCACAAACATGGTTAAAAGCTCCTAAATAGTGTTCATCAGGAAGGGGGTTACCAATGTGAGTTAAATTCAAGCGCCTTGGTCTGCGGTGTCGGGCATTATCGCCTCTACGCCTACGTGCATATGTACCTCGTTTTCGTTTTCACGAATATTTCTAATTCGCTCTACATTTGCTTGCCTCATTTGACGTGCTCGCTCAATATTTTCATTTGCGCGCCTATTCCTTTGATTTTGAGCATCAATATTCCTTCGCCTATGACCTTGCACGGCTATCCCTAGCTCGCTCTAATTCGAGTTGTCTTGGCTCCTGAGTCTGCTGCTCATTTTCGTTAGCACGCGCATTCCTAACCCGCTCTAAATAAAGTTGTCTGCGCTCCTGAGTCGGCTGCTCATTTTCGTTAACAAGCCTGTTCCTAGCCCGCTCTAAATCAAGTTGTCTGCGCCCCTGAGTCTGCTGCTCATTTTCGTTAGCAAGCCTGTTCCTAGCCCGCTCTAAATCAAGTTGTCTGCGCTCCTGAGTCTGCTGCTCATTTTCGTTAGCAAGCCTGTTCCTAGCCCGCTCTAAATCAAGTTGTCTGCGCTCCTGAGTCTGCTGCTCATTTTCGTTAGCAAGCCTGTTCCTAGCCCGCTCTAAATCACGTTGTCTGCGCTGTTGAGTCTGCTGCTCATTTTCATTAGCACGCCTAGCTCTCATTCTTTGAGCGCGCCTTTCTCTTCTCTGGTGAGCCTGAGGAGTTTCCATTTCCCTTCTCCTACCCACATTTTCAGCTGCAGTTCTACCCCTATCAACAGGCCCCTGATCGTGATCATCAACCAGGACATTTTGATTATCTTGGCTCATTTGGGGGAGAGGACTTTCCAAATCTGGCCTGCACTGTCATGAGCTACCTAGGATATAAAAATGATAACATACTTTGGACACAGCTCGAAGAAACAGTTAATTTATGGTATGCCAGTGATTCATTTCTCCAAAACCACCATTCCAAATACTTTTTAATCAAGCCAAAGTTAATTTTTCAGTCCAGCAAAAACCAGTTGAAAATGAAACTATGTATTTCATCAAAAAAATCACTACAGTTGTGACGGGTGTTGTAATGTTCAGCATCTTGGTTCATTTGGTCAGCAAAACGCGTTGGAATAAAATCCAAAATGACCCCCTATCATGTTTTTTTAGTTTTCTTAAGAACCAATCAAAGTCATTTTTCAAAGTGACGGGTGTTAAATTATTGCGGAGAATATTGAGAAGATTTGATTTTTCAATAAGTATTACCCCCGGATTTATAAAACAGCGCGAATATCGTTAAACAAATTTGTGGAGCAAGAACAAAATAAAAGTCATCTTTTGGAAGAACAAAAACATTGCGTGCGAAAACGAAAGTAGCACAGACAGAAAGAAAGAAAGAAAGAAAGAAAGAAAGAAAGAAAGAAAGAAAGACAATACGACATACAGACTACCACTATTAATATATAGATTATATTTGATTGTCAATGACAATCATGACAAAGATATTTCCTTACTTTACGAATAATCTGCTGTGTTACTTCGCCACTTACCCCCGGATTGTTTTAGTAGGCACTTCGGTCACGTAAATAAAAACACGTGTATATGTTGAAGCCGACTGTGGACTGAACGAAATTGCAATTACATAAATTATTGTGGAAGTGAACGCTTTAGACGAATGTATGGAAAATCAAAAAGACAACTTTTGTGAGAATGTTGAGTTTTGTTTATATGGCTGTTTGTGACGCACTGTTGAGCCATAGACAGTGTTGCTCGAATCCCTGAGATCCTTGGTTAGAAAAAGCTATACCTGTTTACGCACTGTGAAAGAACGGCTAGTTCGAAACGCAGGTCACAGGTCAACAGGTCAGAGGTCACAGGTTAGTGATGACAGGTTGACTCTAATCAATGTCATTGCAGAGGAAAATGTTTGGAAAACACAAAGAATTATCAAAAACATAATTCTCAAGCAATTTCATCCATATAAAACCATTTCAAACATCAAAATTTAACCATGTGCTTTTATCGATCTTTCGCAGTTTGCGCCGTGTATAACGCAGACCAGAAAATTTAAAACCATATTATACGTATAACAGGTATATTACATATTGTAGTGTTTGTAATGTTATATGATGGTTACATATAATAAAACTCATCGCTCTAAAACTACCTTCTCAGAGAACTCACGAGCTTCTGATTGGTGTAATTTTATATCCAGCCATATTGTTATCATCACATTCGGTATGCTAAATATTTTTGGTGTTTTTCTCTTGTAAGACATGATATTTTGTGATTCTGTCAACATTTTTGTCAAAAATTGTCATTAAGTCATTAAAATAACAATTGAATGATTAATTAGTTTCATCCTTCTAAAACCACTCTTTTGGGACCTCACAAGCTTCCGATTGGTGCCGTTTTATATCCATTCACACCATCCACATCACATTTTGTATAGTAAATATTTTTCGTGCTTTTGTCTTGTTAGGCATCATATTTTATGATTTTGTCATTATTTTTGTAAGTAAGTGTCACTAGGTTGTTATTTTATTCAATTGTCATTTTATAACATCTAAATAACATTACTTTTCTGTAATTTAATGCGTTATGTATTGATGTTATGTTATGTATATGTTATGATCTTCTTGTCTTTTTTCCGGTCTGCACTTTGTTGACCTGTGACCTGTGACCTGCGTTTCGAACTAGCCGGTGAAAGAATGTATGAAATTGGAGAGTCACTACTACCACCACCACCACCACTCTTGCGATAACGGAGCAACTTTGACACCTAAAAGCAAAAGTCAGAAAGCTGCAATGACATCAGCCAAGAAAAAGAAGATGTCTTCCAAAGCAATCACTTTCTCTGGCGTGGGAATGAATAAAGACTTTTTCAAGTTGCATTTTACTCTCACTTTTTGTATCTACAGCACCGGACTCACCACAGAAAAAAGGAAACGCCTGAACAATCAGTACAAGAGGAAAAAGCGAACACTTCGGTTGGTTCGAGAATGAACAAGTCCAAGGCAAATGGTAAGATTTGTCTTGTGATATATATGGTGAAGATCAGAGATCTGACCTCAAGGAGAGATGGTGTTGAAAATACTAAATAAAATAAAGATGAAACATAAAAAGGGACTAATATTTTTATAATTATACATTTTTTTCCATTTTATTTTTGAAATTTTCTAAATATATAAATCAAACCAATTAAACATTCTGTCAAGAAATGAGAATTTTATGCGAAAAAGAACAAACAAACCAATAAACTTAAAGTTTAAAAAGCCAAGCAGAAAAACAAAACAGCAATCACATAAACACAAACACCAAAAACCACTCAAAAACTCAACAAATGCAATCTGGAGTCCCAGACTTGCGGCAGGCGCAGCAGCTTTAAAGATGTTTTAACACTGCAGTTACGGCCAAGCTAAATCGTCGATTTCGTAGAGGTCATGAAATCGCCGAGTACAGACGTCAACAAAAACAAAACAAAATGGCGGCCGAGGCCATGGCTGACAAACCATAAAAACAACAGTTTTGGAACTGCGATTGCAGCTGAACAAGAAAAGGAAATAGACCCAAACAAAAAGGAGACAAACCTTTAAGAAATCGTTTGAATATAACACTTTCCTTGAATTAAGTTTTACATTCGAAAAACACCAATCTGCAAGACACAAGTCCGACCACCTTGAACGAAACTTCAACTTGATCTGCAGGAAACCAGACAGGGAGTTCGAGCCTGAGATTTCTGTCCTAGCTCAGAAGCCAATGTCTTTGTGGAAAGCCAAATGACCTTTTTTGATTGGCTCAATATTTAAAGCACAATGTTCAAAACTTGGGTCATGAAAATGCCGAGGGAGCTTAAATTTAGACTAGTATGGAGATTTTTAGCTCGTTTTTGCTTCAAAATGTACAAAAGTCACTAATATTCCTAGTATATATACAATATAGAATAAATTGAGCTGAATATTAGAATACTAGAGCCTTTCAAGTTTCCCGGAACACCTTCCAATTTAAGTGTCAAACCCCGGGAAATACTTGTATTTTTGAACGTAAGGGATTTCCCAAACGATAACTGAAAATGGATTTCCCCAAATAACAACGTTGATTGGGCCGCTTGAAATCCTTGTTACGGATTGGCTACTTGGATGTGTTGATTGCATATGATTGGCTCAAATTCATACGGGATTTTCCCTGTGTGGTGTAATCGCGTCAAACTGAACATGAAGAGATTCTTTTAAAATTGCTTCGCTGTACTATGCAGCTGTTGTTTCATTTCATGCTATAAAATGCTATGATAATCTTTAAAGTTTGAATATTTTTGTTGGTAAGTAGGCTAGTCTTGAAATGGCCCTTCAAGCTATTGGTTTTCATCAAGATTGGTTGAAGGAAGACTTTGATAGTTTTCCCTTGGTGAGTATCTCTGAAATCACGGTAGATGTCGTGTATCAACTATACCAAAAGCTTGGAGGGAAAAAAAGCAAGGTAAGGCCTTATTTGACAAATTATTTTATATACTAAGAAGTCTAAGTCAAGGGACTTTTGAGTTTGGCTATAATGAGGAACAAAAAATTTGTCGTAAGATTGCCTCAGTTCAAGCTTCAAAGAAAAGAGAGATAACAACGACTACATCCTAAATTTTTCTGAAAATTTGCAAGACGACAGAAATTCAAAAAACAGACGTAAAAATGGTCATGAGCACAATTCTGTAGTCGGTGCCATGATCTTTCCTTTGGAAGATATGGCTTATTTAGTTCCTGCAATATTACACATCAATATAAAAGGGGTTGCGCGCGTTTCAGAACTCTTACGTCCCTCCACTCTGTTTGCATAGCAAAGACATGCGGGAGGCAGGAGTGACAAAACAAGCCGTAAATGTCATGTTTATAAGTTGCTAAGCGATCCAGAGCCTCCTCGATTTGTAAGTTGCAAACAAAAATTTAATGACAAACAAACGCCGTATATCAAAGTAAGACAGAGTAAGATGAAAACCCTAAACACTCTAGGGGGAACTTGAATTTAAAAAGAGTTACAGTCACAATAAACAGACTGTACCTTTATAATCATAAAGGTTGGTGAGTCCAGTCAAAACAGAGATTTGATCTGTAGCGTCATGCTTCACCTTACACCTTTACTTTACAAAATGGAGAAAATTTTACAATAAACCAAGGAAAATGTCAAAATTTCTGAGATGAATTTTTTTTGCAAACTATTAGTCCAGGAAAAAATGGCCAAAAACCCACCTTGAACGGGACTTTGTGAACCATGGTTTTTTAGCTTCCTATGTACCTATAGATTACGGTTTGGGATGGTTTTCAGGCTGAATAGGTGATAAAACCCTAAAATTTGACTTAAAACGGGGTCTCCAATTCCATTTATAGATCTTACAAATCCCATAAAAAGTGCTGAGTCAGCAAAACTTGCACTTTTCAAAGAGCTTCCAACTGAAGCTGTTAGAGTGCAACTTTAATGTTAGAGTTTTTAATTATTCAAGATGAATCGTAAATAGCAAAAGGTATATTTCCAAAATATATTTTTTTTTGAATAAGGCACGACAAATTTTATTTGTTGTTCTACAGGAAGGCCTTCCGAAGAATATGGGTCAGTCCTGGTCAGCAAGTCAGCATATAATAAAATGCAAAAAACGAATATTCATGACAAAAGTATTAAACCACATCTTAAACGCATGTAAAGGAAAGTTCATAATTTACGACAAAAGTTTTCCGAGTTTTAAACGCACGTTGAAAGAAATCTCCAAATTCATGACAAAAGTATTCCACATTTTGAGTACACATTGAAGAAAATCTCCAAGTTCATAACAAAAGTATTCCACATTTTAAACGCATGTGAAAGAAAAGTTAATCGTTCACGACAACAGTTTTTCCCATTTTAAACGCATGCAAATGAAAAGTTCATAGTTCACGACAAAAGTTTTTCCCACTTTAAACGCATGCAAAGGAAAAGTTCATAGTTCACGACAAAAGTTTTCCACATTTTAAACGCATTTGAAGGAAAAGTTAATAGTTCACGGTAAAAGTTTTCCCCATTTTAAATGCATGCGAAGGAAAAGTTAGTTCACGACCAAAGTTTTCCCCATTTTAAACGCATGCAAAGAAAAAGTTAATAGTTCACGAAAAAAATGTTTTCCCCGTTTTAAACGCATTTAAAGGAAAATTTCATAGTTCACGGTAAAAGTTTTCCCAATTTTAAACGCATACGAAGGAAAAGTTAATAGTTCTTGACCAAAGTGACCCCATTTTAAACGCATGCAAAGAAAAAGTTAATAGTTCACAACCAAAGTTTTACCCATTCTAAACGCATACAAATGAAAAGTTAATAGTTAACGACAAAAGTTGATCCCCGTTTTAAAAGCATGCAAAGGAAAATTTCATAGTTCACGACCAAAGTTTTCCCCATTCTAAACGCATGCAAATGAAAAGTTCATAGTTCACGACAAAAGTTTTTCGCATTTTAAACGCATACAAAGGAAAAGTTCATAGTTCACGAAAAAAGTTTTCCCCATTTTAAACGCATGCGAGTAAAAAAGTTAAAATAATTCATGACAAAAGTTTTCCACGTTTTAATTGCACGTTGAAGAAAATCTCCAAATTCATGGCAAAAGTATTCCACATTTTGAACGCATACAAAGGAAAGTCCATAATTCACGACAAAAATATCCCGCATTTTTCAATGGGATTAGCCAACTTTTTCAGAAGTTAACGTTCTTTGTTGGTCATGTCCCGTGAGCGTGATGTACGTTCGGGTTGTCGGCGCTTCAAAATTTGGAAATTGGCCGCTATAATAGAATTTCCCTTACAAAGAGGTTTCACTTCCCAGCAGATGAGTGCCATTATTATTATTGTAGTAAGAAGGATGCACCAAGTAAAATTCAATCATCAATCACTCAATTTTGCTCCAGGTTCAAATTTTATACAATTAATTACTTACTTGGATAACTTGGAAACAAACCACCAAAACGATTCTTCTTTGATGCTGACAGTCAGTGTTTGTTTTTCAGGTTTATCCACAAATATTCAGTCACTTGCCTTGTCACCACCACAATTTGAGTCTAATATACAGGCAAATTGCAGTTAGTTTGTTCTAAAAGTTGACAAATATTGTGTCTATCCTGCTGTTTTTTTTCAACCAACCAACAGGGAAACAAAACGGACTTCATAATTAACCATTTCTTGTCAAAAACCAAAGAAAAATTGAGAAGGCGAGCAACAGTTGTTGTACGAAGGTGGTACCTCCCTCCTAGTGAGTAGGCTATAGTTTGGCAACAACAGCAGTTTAATCATCATGTAGAAGGTGTAGATAACTCTCTTTGTTGTTGAACCAGCAGAAGAAAATTGAGGATCCAAATCAATGTCATTCCAATCCAATCCACAGCAAGCTGATGTGCTGGCAAGGCAAGACGCAAGAAGAGAAAGTTTTTTGTTGGTAGGCAATAGCAACCGGTCCAAATAAATAAACGCGCGGGAAAACGGGGAAAACAAACCAATCATAGGAGTTCTTTTGCTGCAATATGAGGATTTAGTGCGAAAACGTAGCGATCTGAGGAAACACGAGATTTTGGTTTCATGTAGTCATACTCGAAACACTGAATTTTCAAAAAAGTTTAGCCATATAGGGACCAATTTACTATATCGCGCGCACATTTTACCAAACGAGATACGCGCTGCGCGCGCAATTAACCTGGGAATAGTTCTAGAAATTTTTGAAACTCTGGATGAAGAGTGTTCTGTCCTTGATGATAAAAATAATCAGCATGTAGCATCAAAAAAGAGAGTAAAGGCTAACCTGAAACGTGAGATAAAGAATCTTTCCAAGGACTTGATTAAGGTTCAAAAACAAATGATTACTGTATCGTCTTGTCTAATTGATCTAAAAAATCTCTCAGACAGATTTGATTTGATTCAAGGTGACCCAACTTGCGAAACCTTAGATCAACATATAAAAAAATATACAAAAAAGAAAAACGCTCTACTCCTTAAGAAATATGAATCACCACTTACTGCATCTAAATATGACAATACCAGAGAATGGGTCCAATGTGATTTCTGCACCCGTTGGGGGCCTATTTTTTGCGAGTGTCTTTGTGAAAAAGAAATAAATAAAAAAATTAAGCATAAATGTCTTGCCTGTAAAAGAATCAATACTCCTGAAAAGAGAATTGGTCATATTGAAGAAAAAAGAGTGTTGTTTCAAAACAAACTTAATAGTCTAGCCTCACAGGAGCAAGACATTTAGAGCAAGTTAAATTCTAAAAAATTTCAAGAAGAGGAACTCATGGGACCATTGCAACAAAAGCTAATACAAGCATTAGATAAGTTGCATGTTGAAAGGGAAGCCTACCATGGGAATGTTTTTGTGGGAAACCAGTGTAAAAAAAGATTAGCAAATTACCAGGTACTGTGCAATGTATTGGATGGATATCCCACTCAAAAAGCTAAATTTGAAGAAATATTTTACATTTTTGCAAAGCCTACGAATCTTCTATTTGCCAAGAGATTTTTAACTGTTGATGAAATTAAAGATGTTCTTTTTTGGTGTGAGGAATTTTGTAAAAGATATCCTGCTTTGTTCCCAGATAAAAACATAAAGTCTAAAATGCATTTCTATTCTTTTGATGTGCCCAATTTTGTAAAACAGCACAAAACTTTAAGGCTTCTTAGTGAGGAAGAAGGTGAAAGTCTTCATGCAGCCTTCAACATGGAGAACCGACAACTTGTAAGTGTAAGGCAAGGAGGGCAAAGAATGCTTTTGAGTCTTAAAAGACACCCTATTCGAAGTCAGTGTGATAAAGAATTGCTTGTTCCTCCCAAACGCCTTTGTAAGTGTTCAGAACATGGGCATTCAGCCAAGAGAAACTTTTTGAAAAAAGGCGAGTCTCTGTGTGAAAATTGCACATGAATTTTCCAAATTGAGATGTTTTGGGACTAGAGATTTAACTGAATCCTCTAATTGATAAAACAAAAAGTTTGAAAATAATGTAATAATCTGCTTCCTTGACTATTCTATTACTGGAAAATCCAATCACTTTGCTTACATACTTCGTTAACAATAATAAGACCATCAATTATAATTGGAGTGATGGACGGTGGGGCGGTGTCTCACAATTTTCAAAGAAATTATTTACTGTGTGTTTTATTAAGAATGGCAAGATAAAGAGAAGAGATTTTTCTGTTTATATGAGTTTTCATTCAAGCAGATTTTAATTTTTTCATTTTTTAAAGATTTTCTAAAATGGTAGAGGATTTTAGTTTTTTCTCTCGTGTCTCCCTAAAACAGTCCAAAAAGAGTTGATTAAAGACTGGTTTAAGGGTTTTCTAGAAATGAAAGAAATAACAACCACAGAAAATCTTGTGAAGCAGTTCTTAATGAATGTGTGCAAGCAGTTGAACTCCAACTTATTTTATTCAATTGTTAATTATTCCTGCATATAGTATTTATTATTGTTTATGATTTTTACTTACCTCTCTTCGTGAGCATTGATCTGTGAATTCCTGTGAGCAGTTGAATTCCAGCTTATTTTGTTCCATTTTTTGGAAAATCACCTATATACAAGCAAGTTATTAATGATAACATGAGAGCAATAGCAATAGCCTTTAACTAAATTTAAATTATGCATTTCTATACAGATTATATATCAAGCTGCTCAAGAGTGCTCAACTGCAAGGCAGCATTTAAAATTATATGTTTTGGTTATAGCTCATGATTTTTAATAATTGAACACACACTTTACGATTTCAATTCAACGAATTCAACCTTCTTTGTCTACTAATTTTCGTTTGAGAATTAAATTAATGTTCTTTTCTCTTTTTCTTTAGAAATAAATAATTAGCCACAACAATGAGAACAATTCTGGATGAAATATTGGCCAGAAAGCCTCCCCCACGTCCTCAAGGAAGCGACGATGAAGATGATAGGTCGACAGTTGACTATCAGGTATTACTTTAAGGATTTTTTTTTTCAATATATACTTTTGAATTTTTTTACTCTGTCCAGGAAAAAATGGCCCAAACCCCACCTAGACTTTGTGAGACATGTTTTTTTAGCTTCCTATTTATACCTCTAATTTATAATTTAAATAATATTTTAATGGTCATTCTGTATATATTTTTCGTGTAAACAATATTTCGACCTGCTTGGTGCAGGTCTTCGTCAGGTCTAAATAATACAAACGGTTGAAGGCGCTACCTTGACTTTTTTGACGTCAAAAAAAGTCAATGTAGTGTCTTCTCCCTAATGTGCGAGAGCATTGGCTTCCAAAACCTAGATGTCACATACTGACCATCGTCTAAATTAAGACCATGGTCACTATGTGGCGCCGTCTGACGGAATTGGATTTCCAATGCTTCTCGCACTTTTCTATCAAATTTGTTCTCTTCAGTCTTTAAAAGCCTAGCTCCGTTCCAATTAAGTCCTTGGGTACAGTCTTTAGCAATGTTAGTTATACCCGAAATGTCCCATTTTTCATCTTCAACGTTCTTTTTGTGTTGGCTGACACGTGTGGATATCTTTAACCCGGTCTCGCCAACATATCTTTTACCACATTCGCATTCTATCATATACACACCAGGGTGACTGTTAGGTGGTAGTCGGCTTTTGTTCTTAGAAGTTAGCAAAGTTTTTAGATTTGAACCACTCTTGAACACTGTTCTGTACCCAGCATTTCGGAAGGATTTCCTCAGTTTTGGGCTCAGACCAGGTATCCAAGGTAATTTAACGATTCGTAGTTGCTCTGGATCATTTCGATTGTCGGTTGTCTGGTTCCTGGTTCTGTCGTAATCGTTTGCGATACGGGTTAAAGTGTTACGATCATAACCGTTCTCGACAAAGTTATTTATTAAGAAATCAATTTCTTCCTGACGGAATCGGTCATCACAAATTCTGTACGCACGGTTAAGAAATCCAGAGAATATACTCTTCAACACCTTTGGGTCATGAGCTGAATTAGGTTTAACTTGCACGTTAATGATCGCATTTTTACGGTGGATTTTCAATTTATAACGGCCATTGTTATTTCGAACGTTCACGTCTAGAAAGTTCAAACTTTTTGTTGTATCCTCGGTTTCCATAGTGTATTGGGTGTGTTCATTTTGTTGGTTGAGAATTTCTTGGAACTTTCAGCTCGATGGACGGTTTGGAAACGGGCATGGCTATCGTCGACGTAACGAACGAAGGATTTTGGTGCAACAGGAGGATCGTGTGCGTTGGCTGCTTGAAGTGCGTTTTGTTCATGATATTGTAGGAAAGCTTCTGCGATTACGACCATTAGTGCTAAACCGATCGGTGCCGAATTCTGAAGTCGGTACAGTTTATCATTCCACAGGAAGTAACATTTCGATAGACAAAGTTCAATCAAAGTTCGGATGTCTTCAACCGTTAGCTTTGTCCTGTTTGGTAGGTCGTGATCGTTTTCAAGCATCTGAACGATTATGTTAGTAGCTTCCTCTACAGGTACTGTCGGATAGAGGTTTACTACGTCATACGATACTTGAATTTCATCGGGGTCAACGTCCCAGGATCTAGTGAGCTCAGCGAATGTGTACGAGTTTTTGAGCCTTGTGTTTATATTTTTTGATGGTTTTCAGGCTGAATATATTTAATGTATTTAATGTCTAATGTTCAATCTCATTACCAATAAATAGTAATAAACATTATCAATACATTAAAAGTGATAAATTGTTGATAAATTCTTAGAGGTGTCTAAAATTTGAATATTCAATGTGTTTCGATTGACAATGAAAACTGGAATGATGGAATAACAGCTGAAATTGTCATCGAACGGCCAGATCAAGTCAATGAGGACCTCGTATCCCCTAATTCGCCGCCTATCAATCAACAGGACCTCGTAGCTCCTAATTCACCGCCTATCAATCTACAACAGGACCTCGTAGCTCCTAATTCGCCGCCTATCAATCTACAACAGGACCTCGTAGCTCCTAATTCGCCGCCTATCAATCAACAGGTAAGCTCCTAATTCGCCGCCTATCAATCTACAACAGGACCTCGTAGCTCCTAATTCGCCGCCTATCAATCAACAGGAATTCGTAGCTCCTTATTCGCCGCCTATCAATCAACAGGTAAGCTCCTAATTCGCCGCCTATCAATCTACAACAGGACCTCGTAGCTCCTAATTTGCCGCCTATCAATCAACAGCAATTCGTAGCTCCTAATTTGCTTATCAATCAACAGGGCCTCGTAGCCAATCACCACCAGCCAAATAACCAAGCTCCATTTTATGGATTTTACGTCATGAATGCTGGAAATATACCAAACCAAATACCACCAAATGTTATGAATGGTGGAAATATACCAAACCAAATACCACCAAATGTTATGAATGGTGGAAATATACCAAACCAAATACCACCAAATGTTATTAATGGTGGAAATGCGCAACCAAATGTTATGAATGCTGGAAATGTTATCAATATTGGTAGAGGACGTGGACGTGGACGTGGACGTGGCGGACGTGGACGGCAAACGCATAGAAGAGTGAATGCCCGTAACAGAGTGATAGATTTATTTCATCATCAGTTGGATATGTTTTGGTTTTGAAATTTTTTTTTATTCAGGTTTCCGTTTTTAGATTAAATTTATATATATATCTGTTTTATGATATTACACGTTTTTTATAGAAACTACTAGTTTTAACAAGCAGCCTCAGTGTTTCTTAAGAAATCGGCCTTTAGAGCCTCAAATGTTACTTACATGTTTCTAAACGTTTTTGACACATTCAGTCATTTTTCATGCAAAGAAAAAAAATGTTTTGATTGGAAAGTTCTTAAAAAAAGAATTAAAAAATGTTATTTTCTCATTCTCAGCCTCAGCTTGTTTCTTAGATGTTTCTTAGTTAAGAGTTCTGAGCCTCATGGTTCTTAAAAGTTTGTTTCTTAAAACATTTTTTTCTTCATTCTTTTGGCTAAGAAAATATGTGGTGTTAAAGCTGCGCCTAGTGATAAAGCTTTCAACATTGTTTTTGGTGAGAAAAGTTTCAAATAGTAACCAGTTTTGCCAATTACTTTCAATGCATCAAAACCTTGAGGAATCTAATGTGTTGCATCGTTTTGCAACATTTTTGCATTTTTTTACTGTATTTTCAAAGGAAAAGATGCAAAAAAATCTTCAATATTTAACATTGCACTCGAAGTTCAAAAGTTCTTGTTAATTCATAATGGTACCACCATGTACTGGAATTGAATTTTCTGATTTTTCTAAATCTTACAGGGATTTGTAAGTCAAATTGAAATCCGTGCTATTAAGAGGGTTCCAGTCTTAACTCAAAAATTAGTGTCTACTCGATTTAATAATTAGGTCTCTAAATAGACGGGGGGTCTCAAACACATCAGGAAATACAGCCCTTTCAAACTCCAAAAAGGCCAATTTTAACCAGATTTGACGTCAAAATAGGGCTATATCTGTCCTTTTTTCGGCCGTTTTCTCAAGCTAAAATTTTCATTAATTTTTAACCCTATGATTTTTGCCTGAGACCGTCATATTTGTCCGAAAATCACACCAAAGTGTCCGAAAAAATTTGGAAACATCGTAATTTCGATTTCTCTAAGGTCATAGTTTCCAAAAATGTATAACAAGTGCTTCTAACAAAACAATCGAGCGATTTTACAAAATGCCCTCTACTATACAGAACTTGTCGTAATATATATTTTTTGCTCAGAATTTCTAGCTCTATCAGATGGTATCGATTAATATTTTCGTTGGTTTTGACTTTGCAAAATCGACCTTTTTCTAGCCCTTATGCATCCTGGGCCTTTACAGTTTTGCCTTTGACGCCACATTTTGGCCCATAAATTTTTTTCCGCCACCAACTCGCTTAACCCCTCTGCCAAAAGTTTCTAAATATATCATTCTTTAAAACGAAAAAAAAGATTTGCTGATTTATGATTTATGTCTTAATTTCCACTTATAAAAATGTCAAGTGCAAAATCGCAATCTAATTCCGATTCCATCAAAAAGTTTTTGTTTGTTTCATTTTTTGAGACAAGACCAGTACAGGCTTAACCAAAGCAATCTTTTTCATAAACAACCGAGTTTTTAATAAGGGTTAGATCCAGACCCTAAAAAGATATTTTTCTCAGACTTATGTTAGTACGCATACTCATTCTTTGTACTTTTATTGGCTAAAGAAACTTATGTTCTTATGTTTATTGTACTTCCCTGTCTCTGTGACCCAGTGAGATCCGCCCACTGGCCACCCCAGTGGAAAAATGACTCAAAAAAGGCCCATTTCTTTGCCCCATTGGAAAAAAATAGTCACCTCACTGGAAAATCGGGTTTTCTCTCTCACCCCAGTGGTAAGATTCGAAATGTAAAAAAGCCACCCTGGCACTGAAAATATGGTAAAATAATATAGAATTTTATAACCCCAGTGGAAAAACAGAACCGTTTGACCCACCCAAGTGGGTTTGAAAGATTCACCCCAACTGTTCTTTTGGTACTCACTGTTGCACAGAGAGACAATTGTGCTTTAACAAAGAAGATTATTTTAAGGCATATCTTCAAGTTATGTTTAGCATGAGTTTAAATCTTCTGAGAGTCAATTTATTCTGAATAACCCTACCCCAAGCTAATTTTCACCATTTCTTTTAGGTGAGAGGATATCAGTCGAAACGGCAGAGCAGAGGGAGACAGATTATGAGAAAATGGGCATTGGATGCTACATATATTTCGGCATAACGGAAGAAGATCATTATTTCTGGTATGAACCTTTTTAAACTTTATTTCCAACTTGAAACACGTTTCCCTTTTTATTTGCTGATGATATGGATGCCTGTCCATGACATTTTCGTTGTTCTCACGATTTTCATCGACTAGATAGAATGAATGAATTTTTCAATGTCTTATTCTGAAATGTTTTCAAAAGGGTTTCAGAGGTGCAGTGCTCTTTATTAGAGGACAGTACTTATTAGCCGGTGGAAAAGGAAATACATAATATCAGCGTCGTTAAGAGGTAAAAGTTTATTGGTATCAGAGTAATTTTCAGAGCGCTATTCAGTAATTCATAATGATTTGAATGTTTCTATTCACCCTCGAATTTGCGTCAATGGGAAAAAGGGGGATATCATGTGATTTTTGTTCATTTCGTTCACATTCTAAAAGATTTCACAATCACAAAAAATGCTCTTTATTTCGTTTAGTATCGATGCAACCCATTCAAAGCAAGCTGCAAGGTATTTATTTCTGAATCGTTTTTCTATTGTTTCTGCTTATTTTAAGAGGATATATTTTAACTATTGACCACCAAACCCCGCAGGCTCTAATGTCTTCACATTTCACCTAGATCCTATAGTTTGTGTTCATTGTGTTTACTGGCTTATGATATTTCTTAATAAAATTTTATTTTAGGTATATCAATGATTCGGGTAATACTAAAATACGCAACCACCCACAACCAGCCACAATCAGCCACAACCAGCCACAATCAGCCACAATCAGCCACAACCAGCCACAACCAGCCACAACCAGCCACAACCAGCCACAATCAGCCACAATCAGCCACAACCAGCCACAACCACCCAGGAAAAGGTACAACCAGCCAGAAAAAAAGGTACAACCACCCACAACCAGCCAGAAAAAGGTACAACCAGCCACAACCACCCAGAAAAAGGTACAACCAGCCACAACCACCCAGAAAAAGGTACAACCAGCCAGAAAAAAAGGTACAACCAGCCACAACCACCCAGAAAAAGGTACAACCAGCCACAACCACCCAGAAAAAGGTACAACCATCCAGGAAAAGGTACAACCAGCCAGAAAAAAAGGTACAACCACCCACAACCAGCCACAAATACCCAGGAAAAGGTACAACCAGCCAGAAAAAAAGGTACAACCACCCACAACCAGGCAGAAAAAGGTACAACCACCCACAACCACCCAGAAAAAGGTTCAACCACCCAGAAAAAGGTACAACCAGCCAGAAAAAAAGGTACAACCACCCACAACCACCAACAAAAAGGTACAACCAGCCAGAAAAAAGGTAAAATCAGCCACAACCAGCCACAACCACCCAGAAAAAGGTACAACCAGCTAGAAAAAAAGGTACAACCACCCACAACCAGCCAGAAAAAGGTACAACCAGCCACAACCACCCAGAAAAAGGTACAACCAGCCACAACCACCCAGAAAAAGGTACAACCAGCCAGAAAAAAGGTACAACCAGCCACAACCAGCCACAACCACCCAGAAAAAGGTACAACCACCCAGGAAAAGGTACAACCAGCCAGAAAAAAGGTACAAACAGCCAAAACCACCCAGAAAAAGGTACAACCACCCAGGAAAAGGTACAACCAGCCACAACCACCCAGAAAAAGGTACTACCACCCAGAAAAAGGTACAACAAGCCAGAAAAAAGGTACAACCAGCCACAACCACCCAGAAAAAGGTACAACCACCCAGGAAAAGGTACAACCAGCCAGAAAAAAAGGTACAACCACCCACAACCAGCCACAACCACCCAGGAAAAGGTACAAACACCCAGAAAAAGGTACAACCAGCCAGAAAAAAAGGTAAAACCACCCACAACCAGCCACAAACACCCAGAAAAAGGTACAACCAGCCAGAAAAAAGGTACAACCACCCACAATCAGTCAGAAAAAGGTACAACCACCCACAACCACCAAGAAAAAGGCACAAACACCCAGAAAAAGGTACAACCAGCCAGAAAAAAAGGTAAAACCACCCACAACCAGCCACAAACACCCAGAAAAAGGTACAACCAGCCAGAAAAAAGGTACAACCAGCCACAACCACCCAGAAAAAGGTACAACCACCCAGGAAAAGTTACAACCAGCCAGAAAAAAAGTACAACCAGCCACAACCACCCAGGAAAAGGTACAACCACCCACAATCAGGCAGAAAAAGGTACAACCACCCACAACCACCCAGAAAAAGGTACAAACACCCAGAAAAAGGTACAACCAGCCAGAAAAAAAGGTACGACCACCCACAACCAGCAACAACCACCCAGAAAAAGGTACAACCAGCCAGAAAAAAGGTTAAATCAGCCACAACCAGCCACAACCACCCAGGAAAAGGTACAACCAGCCAGAAAAAAAGGTACAACCAGCCACAACCAGCCACAACCAGCCACAACCACCCAGAAAAAGGTACAACCACCCAGAAAAAAGGTACAACCACCCACAACCAGCCACAACCATCCAGAAAAAGGTACAACCAGCCAGAAAAAAAGGTACAACCACCCACAACCAGCCAGAAAAAGGTACAACCAGCCAGAAAAAAGGTACAACCACCCAGAAAATGGTACAACCAGCCAGAAAAAAACGTACAACCACCCACAACCACCCAGAAAATGGTACAACCATCCAGGAAAAAAGGTACAACCACTCAGAAAAAGGTACAACCACCCACAACCAGCCAGAAAAAGGTACAACCACTCAGAAAAAGGTACAACCAGCCAGAAAAAAAGGTACAACCACTCAGAAAAAGGTACAACCAGCCAGAAAAAAAGGTACAATCAGCCACAATCACCCTGAAAAAGGTAAAACCTCCCACAACCCAAATTTAAAGACTTATACCGTAACATCTTTCAAATCAACCCTTTTCCTAAATATTTGATTTCAAAGGTTGAGGAAGTTCCATATTCAGCCCTCACAGACCTCATAGTATTATTATATCAAAAGGTTCTGTAATAAATACAATCTTTTTAACAAAAAAGGTAAATTTTTCTTTTCTGTATGAAAATGTAAAGATGCAATTGTTAGAATATCACACAAGAATTTACTCAAATAGAAATAAAAGTGACATAAAACACTAGTACTAAATTAAAATATTACTCTAAATGATAATCGATACTATTTTCTAAAGTCATTAAAAATTGTAGATTTCATATCCTTGCAACACAAAAATGATTTCCACAAAAAATACTTTCCTTAATATTTGAACTAAAGTCTATTTCGAAAAATTGACAATTTGCAAACTTCAATACATTTTTCTTGAAGTGAAAAAATACAACTACAAGTAATGCCTCGTTGAGAAGAACTAAGCTCGTTCAAAAGTGTTTTCTTTTCAGTTTTTTTCATATCCTTCATTTTATGGATTCCTCAAAAAATGGCTTCTGATCCCAGAAAGGTATAAACAATCTGAAAACATATTTGAAATCAGCGAAGCTCAAAGTTTCAGAAGGTAAAGTTAAGGCTTAACAAAAAACAACATGTTAACAGAAGAAAGCAAAAGGATGCATTTCATAGCATCACATATTTTTCTTTTTGAAAATGAATAAAATGATAACATGATAAAATGGTGAAAATCAGGGGGATTGGGGGTCGTAACAAAACATGCAAGACAACAAAACCTAAAGAAAGACAGAAGGTCAACTCCAGCAGGAGAAAAGTCTCCTGGACGAGCTTTCTGATCTGGAGTTGACCAGAAACAAAGTCAAACAAAACCAAAGCTGCAAGTAGTAAAAGATGGGACGTAAAAGAGTTACGTACACCGAAATACCGAAGAATTTTTAAGATATACCAAGAAAGGAAGTACTCTCATTTTTCTAATTTAACGCGCTGTCTAATTCATACTGATAAATTATAGTTTTAAACCATAGTAAAAGCTAAAGCATGTAAATTCGTATAAGTATAAAAGGCACTGTGGTGCTGAGGAAGTACAACTTGCTATTTTGGACAACGAAATACAAATACCAAGATACTAACGCAAAAAAATGCTCGATTACCATCACACCGTCAAATCCGTTCACAGCTCCCAAAAAAAAGGAAAGAAGAAGCTAAAATGTTGGCAAGTGCAACCTAAAGTCTGTTTCCATATAATTTGCAGTAAAAACAAAAAAAGTAACTAAGGAGAGATTGAAAAAAATTATTCAATCAGTTTGATACACCAAAGAATTTTTTTACAGCCTTTATTGGTTCCGTTGAAGATTACTTTGAAACAGACGTTAAAGATTTACAACATTCATCCAATTGTTAAAAATATTAATCTAACTTCACCCCAAACTCTCGTAATTGCATTTTCTGTAGTTCTGTCAATTCCGCCTTTGTTCTCTCTGTACCTTTTTCTGGGTGGTTGTGGCTGGTTGTACCTTTTTTTTCTGGCTGGTTGTACCTTTTTCTGGGTGGTTGTGGCTGGTTGTGGCTGGTTGTACCTTTTTTCTGGGTGGTTGTACCTTTTTCTGGGTGGTTGTGGCTGGTTGTACCCTTTTTTTCTGGCTAACTGTACCTTTTCCTGGGTGGTTGTACCTTTTTCTGGGTGGTTGTGGCTGGTTGTACCTTTTTTTCTGGCTGGTTGTACCTTTTTCTGGCTGGTTGTGGGTGGTGGTACCTTTTTTTCTGGCTGGTTGTACCTTTTTCTGGGTGGTTGTACCTTTTTCTGGGTGGTTGTGGCTGGTTGTACCTTTTCCTGGCTGGTTGTACCTTTTTCTGGGTGGTTGTACCTTTTTCTGGGTGGTTGTGGCTGGTTGTACCTTTTTCTGGGTGGTTGTACCTTTTCCTTGGTGGTTGTACCTTTTTCTGGGTGGTTGTGGCTGGTTGTACCTTTTTTCTGGCTGGTTGTACCTTTTTCTGGCTGGTTGTGGCTGGTTGTACCTTTTTTCTGGCTGGTTGTACCTTTTTCTGGCTGGTTGTGTCTGGTTGTGGGTGGTTGTACCTTTTTCTGGGTGGTTGTGACTGGTTGTACCTTTTCCTGGGTGGTTGTACCTTTTTCTGGGTGGTTGTGGCTGGTTGTACCTTTTTTCTGGCTGGTTGTACCTTTTTCTGGCTGGTTGTGGGTGGTTGTACCTTTTTTTCTGGCTGGTTGTACCTTTTCCTTGGTGGTTGTACCTTTTTCTGGGTGGTTGTGGCTGGTTGAACCTTTTTTCTGACTGGTTGTACCTTTTTCTGGCTGGTTGTGGGTGGTTGAACTTTTTTTTCTGGCTGGTTGTACCTTTTCCTGGGTGGTTGTACCTTTTTCTGGGTGGTTGTGGCTGTTTGTGGCTGGTTGTACCTTTTTTTCTGGGTGGTTGTACCTTTTTCTGGGTGGTTGTACCTTTTTTCTGGCTGGTTGTACCTTTTTTCTGGCTGGTTGTACCTTTTTTCTGGCTGGTTGTGGGTGGTTGTACCTTTTTTTCTGGCTGGTTGTACCTTTTTCTGGGTGGTTGTACCTTTTTCTGGGTGGTTGTGGCTGGTTGTACCTTTTTTCTGGCTGGTTGTACCTTTTTCTGGCTGGTTGTGGGTGGTTGTACCTTTTTTCTGGCTGGTTGTACCTTTTTTCTGGCTGGTTGTACCTTTTTTCTGGTTGGTTGTACCTTTTTCTGGCTGGTTGTACCTTTTCCTGGGTGGTTGTACCTTTTTCTGGGTGGTTGTACCTTTTTCTGGGTGGTTGTGGCTGGTTGTACCTTTTTTCTGGCTGGTTGTACCTTTTTCTGGCTGGTTGTGGGTGGTTGTACCTTTTTTTCTGGCTGGTTGTACCTTTTCCTTGGTGGTTGTGGCTGGTTGTGGCTGGTTGTACCTTTTTTTCTGGCTGGTTGTATCTTTTCCTGGGTGGTTGTGGCTGGTTGTGGCTGATTGTGGCTGGTTGTGGCTGATTGTGGCTGATTGTGGGTGGTTGTACCTTTTTTTTCTGGCTGGTTGTACCTTTTTCTGGGTGGTTGTGGGTGGTTGTGGGTGGTTGTACCTTTTTTCTGGCTGGTTGTACCTTTTTCTGGGTGGTTGTAGCTGGTTGTGGGTGGTTGTACCTTTTTTCTGGCTGGTTGTACCTTTTTCTGGCTGTTTGTGTGTGGTTGTACCTTTTGTTCTGGCTGGTTGTACCTTTTCCTGGGTGGTTGTACCTTTTTCTGGGTGGTTGTGGGTGGTTGTACCTTTTTTCTGGCTGGTTGTACCTTTTTCTGGGTGGTTGTACCTTTTTCTGGGAGGTTGTACCTTTTTCTGGGTGGTTGTACCTTTTTCTGGGTGGTTGTGGCTGGTTGTACCTTTTTTCTGGCTGGTTGTACCTTTTTCTGGCTGGTTGTGGCTGGTTGTACCTTTTCCTGGGTGGTTGTACCTTTTTCTGGGTGGTTGTACCTTTTTCTGGGTGGTTGTGGCTGGTTGTACCTTTTTTCTGGCTGGTTGTACCTTTTTCTGGCTGGTTGTGGCTGGTTGTACCTTTTCCTGGGTGGTTGTACCTTTTTCTGGGTGGTTGTACCTTTTTCTGGGTGGTTGTACCTTTTTCTGGGTGGTTGTGGCTGGTTGTACCTTTTTTCGGCTGGTTGTACCTTTTTTTCTGGCTGGTTGTGGGTGGTTGTACCTTTTTTTCTGGCTGGTTGTACGTTTTCCTGGGTGGTTGTGGCTGATTGTGGCTGATTGTGGCTGGTTGTGGCTGGTTGTGGCTGGTTGTGGCTGATTGTGGCTGGTTGTGGGTGATTGTGGCTGGTTGTGGGTGATTGTGGCTGGGTGTGGGTGATTGTGGCTGGTTGTGGCTGGTTGTGGGTGGTTGTGTATTTTAGTATTACCCCAATGATTCACCACCAAGTTTTTGCAATTGTAAAGTTGAGAAATATGATCACAAAGTCAAAGTCTTCTTGGCAATAAAATCACTGAATAAGAAAATTGCACAAGGCACAGAGATTAGGTATGTGAGATTCGTATTCCATTTTTAATAAACACACCCTTGTGTGACAGACCCGGTTAGAACCCCCGCCCCACTGGAAAAATAAGGAAATTTTACACTGCACTGCAAGGGTCGGAATTTGAATGTCCAATTTTTGGTCCTGTCGTTTTTAAATTGAGTGACCCCCCCCTGGCAACAGAACGTTTTTTCTTCAATTTCATTGCACTGGTTAAAACGTTCTCCTGTTAGTGAGACCGATCCTGATACAAATGATGATGCTTTTAAGTAAATGATTTCTAAGACACGCCAAACTGCTAAAGTTTAACATACAGGGTGACACTAGTCATTTCCAAGCACAAGACGGATCCATAAGGTTTGTTTGTTTCATCACTATTTTTGCTATATTTACTATAAATATGGACTCATTTCAATTTTTTCAGTCCAAAACTGTAGCAATTTTTGTAAATAAACTAAGGGGATTGCTGTTCTCAATGGCTACCTGAAGAGGTCTTAGGAGTTTATTGAATTTTTTCTTTACACCATTTGAAAACTTCAAAATTGATTAAAACAGATTTAATTAATATAAAATCAATTCTTACCAAATTTTCAGGATTTTTACTTCTCTCCGAAAGTTCTTTTTCGCCAAAATAATTTTACCTAATGATTTAGGACATTACTGGGGTAAAATGTATCTTGCCAAAAGTTCTGAATAAATAGTTGTTTCGGGGATATGGGGTCTTGTGAAAAGGGGGATAGGCACAAAGGGAACTCACTGTAAAGGCGGAAGATTTTTTGGATTTTGTCTGTTGGCCAACAATATTTGACAACATAAAAATTTGGCTTGAATTTTTCACTAAAAAGTTTTTCTTTTCACATTTCAAGAAAATTTAAAACTGTCTTGAAAAATTATTTTTAGAATTGGTTTTATACTATTCGTTACATATCATATTATTTTTTTTGCATTAGATTAATTTGGAGGACGAACTGGAAAGTATACACAAACCACTTTCAAATAACCGCCAGGAAAATATGTTGGAAACTTTGGCCCATCACTTTTCAGAAAAGGCAACCTTTGCTGGACATGTTCCCAGTCTCAATTTGAATTTGTCAGACACATCGCCACTCATTTCACCATTAATGAGATCAAATGAATTCAATACTGAAGTTGAAAAAAGAAGTTACTACCTAGATAACACAAAGGATGAAATAGAAGGGATCTTTTTGTTAACTTTTCAACTTTTCTCTAGCGTCTTGGATGCTTTTAGGACCTCCATACTGTCTTAAGCCGCCTTTGAATTCCACAGGGGCTGAGGCTGAGGGGAAGGGGTACCCTGTTTCCTGTAGGGATAATAATTTTGAGATTTGAAAATGTTCTGAAAACTGGTCATTACCAATTCTTACATTTTACCTTTAAAGTATTCAGATATTCTCTTCAAATTATCTGTCAGTTGAACTGCAATTGTGGAATAAATTTTAATGAAATCAAATGTGAAAGTGCTTTTTTTATATTGCTATTGGAGGATGATTTTCAAATGAGTTAGGAATAGATCCCATTTTCTCACCAAAATACCAAAACCTTGCAAAACCAACAATTGGACAGCCTTTGATGGGGAAATCTGGTCAGATTGAAATGAATCTAATTTCCTGAAGAAGGGCTATAAGGGAATTTTTTGGGACTGAGGTCCTTGTTTATTGATTTTAGAAAATACTTTTTACCTGTCAGTTGATAGTCCCTTAATTTGATCTAAATTAGCCGGATTTACACAATCTTCAATATTTTAAGAAATATCCAGTCATTGCATTGAGACGAGTAGTTTTTGCTTGAAGAAATTCAAAAATCGGTTAACAAAGTTGGTGGTTTAATTTGACGATAGGTAAATTGGTTGAGGAATAACAAAGCCCAGCTTCAGAATATTATCATATTTTTTTATTGATTACAAAATTAGCAAAACTATGTAGTATCAAGTTATACAAAAACAAACCTAAGAAGTCCCAGGTAACCAAAACATGCCAAACTAAAAATTTTACAAGCTCAAAGTCAACAATACAATTTTCAAATTACAATTTTACTTTTTCAGAAATTTTGCCTATAAAGTAACTTTGTTATTCCTCAACCAATTTACCTTCTAGTACTATTTCTTACTCTTTTAATTGAGAATGTATCCAATTTGAAGCATATCTTAGTAGGAAGACTTAGAGTTACAGAAATCATAAGTTTCAGTTTTTTTCAGCTATTAAGTGGTGGTTTTATATACAGTTGTACAGTGTATTCTAATCTTCTATGTACAGCTGATTATTCTTTTATTGTATAAGGAAAACCCAACTTAAATTTTGGTATACGAAACTTCAGTAGTCAAGAAAGGGTATGCTAAACAAACTGAAAATCTTTACTCATCTAAAACTTGCAAAAACTAAATGAACAAGGTTTTCTGTCTGATTACTATCACTTAAAAAGTTTAATAGGCTCAAACTTTGCAATGAAAGTAAGAATTTCCTTTAAAAGCATCCTATCGTCAAGTAGAACTCTCAAAATACCACCGTGTCGATGCTTAGTTCAAATGAATGATAACCCTGACTTTATTTGGGTCATTTTTTGTATATTCAATGTTATTTTGAGAGTCTTTTCTAAAAAAAAATGGGTAGGAAATGACATTCTATCGAAGTAATTTTGCTATCATCATGTCATTTTCTAAGCATTTTTTTAGAAAAGTGTTGGTTTTTATTGGTAAATGTGCAATTAAAAAAAATATATGTTAACTTTTTAAGTGAATTTTGAATTTTTAAGTCAAAAAAAAATTGGCTTTTCGATCACAACTTTGATTGACTGAACCAATTTCGAAGTTTTATTACCAAAATTTGAGTTAGGGAGGGAATCAAATGAAGATTCACATTTTAAAGCCTGCAATCTCTACCAAATACTTGTATATTTATTTTTGGAGAAACTAGCCTGGGAATCCAAGCTCATAATTTTAGAAAAAACAAAAAATACCTCACCTCACAAAGTTCTAAAATTATAGAGCTTGGTGCAGGTAGATTAGTCTGATACAGAATGTTATAAACAGTCTGTGTGTGAACCCTTGTTGACAGACTTTCTGAACTTTGGAAACCCAGGCAAACACACATAATCAGCTTACCATAAAAACTCTTTCACAGGCTCTAAAGACTTTCAAAACTACTAAAAACCACATCAAAACATCAACCACATGTTTTTAGACTTCCAGCCAACAGCCATTTTGTTTCAAAATAAATCTATGTTTTCATTTTCATTTGTTTTCCTTTTTCTGCAGAGTCAGCTTTTTCTATAAATTATGCATGCGCATCAAAATTATCAAAATGCGCGTGAAAATACTGCTAGATAATACGCCAAAAGCTGGCCAATCAAGCCGAACCTGCATTGCAGGGAAAAATCTCACTGCAGGCGAGTTACCTGCGCCAAGCGTTAAACCAGCAGCAAAAATATCATAAACTAGACTGTGAAAAAAGTTTAACGCTTGGATTCCCAGGCTATGGAGAAACCTGTATAACCATTCAGTATATTTTCCTGAAAATATCTTCATAATTTTCCTTGTAGGATATGTTGAAGCTAAACCTCAGGCAGTTGTATGCCACAATTTTAGTTGGGACTTTAGCATGTCACCAATTTGTGAAATCGCCTGGTCACGCTGGTGGTTTTTATCATATTGTTTGCCCTCATGGAGTAAGTATTGAAATTGCATGGGAAGTAATAACGCCTCCCTTAGTGGAGGTTTGAAAAAAGGGGGTGAAATAAAAAAAGGGGGATCCATACCCCTTTGTACAAGATAGCATTATACAAAGGGGTATGGATCCCCTTTTTTTACTTCACCCCCCCCCCTTTTCGAACCTCCACTATTTACAACAACGATTCGCAAGCAAGGGCCTTAAAATTAAAATTTGGAATTTTTATCGAAATTATATGTATAAGAAAATGGAAATGGCATCGGCACACTTCAATATATAAATCATCATGAAAACTTATACATATTTTGACCAAAAGATGTTATCCCTCTCTACTTTTATTTGTTCCCCTTAAAAAACTCAAACCTCTTTGAAAATGTGACATTTTTATTGACAAGTTGGATCCTCCTTAAAAAAGGTTCACACTATAAGTGGAACGTGCACATTTGGTTAATGTTGCTTTTACTTTTACGTCAGCATAGGTTTTCTGCCTACTTTGTATATCATAAGAATACTGTATGTGGGTATTTAATTTTTGATTTGAAATTTGTTTTGTGATTTGGCTAGAATTTGGTTTATTTAGGAGATAGAGTGCAAGGGCCTCTGCTAGGGTTATGAACTTCCTGCCAAACTTGAAATGCTGACTTTTCGATACAATAACTTGAACATGATGCTTTTTTATATATCGATTATTGTATAATGGTATATTAGGTTTCATCTAAAGTTTTTGAGAAATCGGGCCCTAACCGAGCCGTTAATTTTATTTTATTAATTTTAATGAAATAACCAAATTTTAAAATTGGTTAGTATTAGGCATAACTGTGACTGTTTTGTACATACTAGTACTCATTTAAAATTCCACTTCATAATGCTTTAAGATGCAGACTTTCAATGTCAGTTACTTTTTTCTTATTTTTTCTAATGAGTTTGCGCATCCATTAACTCATGACAATAGACGTTTTGTCTTTGGTGATCGGTTCCATACTAAAACCAATCCACACAAGTCTAAACTCTGTGAATTTCACAATATTGATCTTTGCCTTCAAAGTTCTTCCTTCAAAACAAGTTATCAAGAGAGCTTGAACAACAAGAAAAATAACAAAAGAAACCGTTCTGCATGTACGCAAAATCTAGTTCACCATATTTTTTATAACTACTTAATGGATTTCTATGATAATTTGGAAGTCGTCCAACAACAACAAGAAATATTGTCCAAGTACGGAGAATTAAAACGTGATGAGCTAATACGATTTGTCTATACATAAAGTACAATCCTTTTATACGCAATTTTGAACTTCGTTATTAATTTCATCACATTCTTGTATTTTGTTTTGTTTATCCGATCATTATATTTGATTGGTGCACCAGAAAAGTATTAAAGTGGGGCATGCAGCCTTGATTTGCCTCTATAAACCTTTTCAGCTCATTTCATTAAACCACTGAATTGATTGTTTAGCCCTTTACCAACAGAGAAAATTTTAGAGATTTTAATGAGTCTGAATGAGTCACGGCGATCTCGCGCTTTACAAGATTAGCTTGATTAATGGAAGTTCAATTACACTGATAGTTTTTAATTTCTCAATCATGAAGTTTCTTTTCAATATTTTGATCGATAAATTAAATATTTTTATTTAAACTCAGCATTTTCGTTTTACAAATAGATTTGCCTACAATATCAACCTAAAATCGAATGAATTGATGGAAAACTCGCGGGAAAACTCGACCTTGAGGATTTCCTGTGATGTATACTCTCGGGGGATTTGATGAATACTCTCGGGGGGCTTTTTTTTAATCTTCAAAATCACAATCAATTTTCAGTTTTTTTAGAATCAGATTTCACTGTAACGAAGATCAACCTTTTTTCTTTCTTCATCTTTTTTTTCTTGTTAAGCTTTCATCTGAATAAGGTCTAAATTCCGAATTTTCTTCTTATAGGGTCAAATTTAAAAAGATAGAAACATGTTTTATAAAAAATTGTTTCGTGATTTATTCACTCTTATTTTGTGTCTTTCTGTTAATTGATCAATCAGGTTAAATGGAAGCGCAATTAAAAACAGGTGTAACTTAATAAATAGGGAACAAATCTACAATTAAATGTAATTAGAAAGGAATGCTGACTCATTTGAAAAAGTTTGTAAATTTTACAGAAGGTTTTCACAGCTATCAGAAATCAGAAATTAAATTGAGGGATGCTGTCGGATACAATGTGTCCATGGGTCCTGACGTGACAAGCAAGGATATAAAGGATTATAAGCTCTATTTGGAGGCTCAGTATACAGAACCGGTTCGTTACATCCTTTTTGAAAAGGTTGGATTTATAGGAAAAGGGACTTGGTTCCTAAACGACAAGGTAAAATTATTAATGATTTATTTTCTCACTGTGTAGCATACAATAGTTGTTTCTCAATGAATTATCTTTTAGGATATAAAATGACATACCATAATTTTTTCTGATTTTAATGCGTACGTAAACGGCCATAACTTACAACACAGGCTTAATTTGCAACAGCATCTCATTGTTTTTATGAAAAGCATTTATTTGCTTATTTCTTTTCTTTGAAGTGTTGATCGTCTCTCCCAATAGATATGCTTTCATTATAATTATTTTTATTTTGACCAGTTATGCCTTATGTGTTTCATTGTTACAATTTTAATTGATAAGTCTTGATAACCAGGTAGATTCATAAAAGTATCACTTGTCCTTTCTTAGAATAACTTTTTTTCTGAAGGATTTAAGAAGTCGGAAGAGAATTTCATTTTGGAAAATACCAACGCTTTCGCACACCTTTGTCTGGATGTGGATTCGTCCTTGCACAAGGA
>NW_027103653.1:7317-58661 GCF_902728285.1 Clytia hemisphaerica | reverse complement strand
CTTCTGAACCCGTCATGCATTGCGCAACAAACTGCCGGAGCCGAAAAGAATCTACTTTTCTGGCTATTCATGATATTCATGATGTATGTAATCTTTTAAACGGAAGCACACAAAATAATCCGGAACTAGTGGCAAAATTTGCCACTAGTCTAGTTATTTTGCCACTAGTTCCGGGTTATCTCGGGTGCTTTCGTATAAAAGATTACGTCATGAATATCACGAATTTTTCAAACCGCTGGAAATTCCGCATCTTTGGGTTTTGCATTCTTATCCGTTAAAAGATTCCATAGCTCCGGATCTGATTGTAAACTTTCGTCTTCCCATCTTTAATTTGTTATAACATTTTCATAAAATCTATTTATTTCGACCAACTTTTCTAATGGTTTTGCGACGGAGGCAGGACGGATATTTTGTTTATTAACAGCACTTTTATCTGTTAGTTGTCTTTTCGAAGCAAGTGATATCAAAAATTTATTACTGCATACCCTTGGTAATATCTTTTGGATTTTATGTAAATTTGCCGGAACCATGACGCACTGTTCCTTTAAACCTTGTTGTCCGCCTTTGGGCTTTGGGACTATAAACATAAATGGGATAATTTGTGACACAAGCATCATTTCTATCGGACATAAATCTTGTAATTCGGGTATTTGAGCTGAGAGTTCAAGATTATTAGCTTGAGCTTGAACAGGCAATATTTCATTTTTTATTGCTCACATGGATAGCTAATCCAATAACTCTTTTCTGGGTCACAATCTTTATTTGAAACGTCACATTTTTTAAAGATCGCGAATTTTTCATACCATTCCCTTTATATTCCCATTTCATGCAAATGTGGCACTGATTTGTTTGTGGACCCTCTGTTATTGCAGAATTAAAATTTTGTTTCAAAATTCCAAATGCTTTAGTTAAAGTGATTGCTGGGTCAACCATATTTTGAACTTTTTCAAATTCCTTTTGTTATCGTGCTTTACTAAAACTTAAAGAATCTTCCATTCTTTTCCGAGCAGACTCACGCTCATGTTTCCTTTGAAATTCATCTTGAATACCCCTTAAACTTTTTTTCTAGACTAATCAGAGTTTCGAACCTTTTCTTTTTCAAATTCATCTTGATTATCCCTTTAATTCTTCTTTCTAGCCTGATCAGATTCTCGAAACTTTTCTTTTTCAAATTCATCTTGAATATCCCTTAAATTCTTCTTTCTAGCCTGATCAGATTTTCGAACCTTTTCTTTTTCAAATTCATCTTGAATATCCCTTAAACTCTTCTTTCTAGCCTGATCAGATTTTCGAACCTTTTCTTTTTTAGTACACTCTCGCTCCTGTTTCCTTTTAAATTCATCTTGATTATGTCGAAAGTTTCTCTTTCGAACTTGATCACTTTTTTTTAATAAAGTCTTTTTTACTTCATCCATATTAGATCGTACATGTTTCATAACAATTTTCTTTGAAAAAGTTGTTAATTTTCGCTTTCGCTTAACCAGAGTAGAAGGTTTATCAGAATTCCTTCTGGTTTCAGTAACTTTACGATTTTGTCTATCAAGTTCTTGAAGAAGGGAATTTCTCATCATTGTTTCAGAGGTGAGATCTTTTATTGTTTTAGTGGATTTGAAAGGTTTCTTTTTACCGATTTCGAAATCAATAGTAGTGTGCCTGACTTTAGAAGTTGGGTTTTCATTATCAGTACTAACTGTTTCTGGAGAAGGTGAGTGCTGAGAATTGATGGAATGGTTTTCGTTTGGAAATTGTGTTGTAGGCATTGCTCATTTAGTTTAGTTTTTTATAAATTGAAAGATACGGAACAGTACGATCATCAACCCTATACTGAGACCGAATATTAATAGCTTGTATATGCTAGAAAATATTTTTGGAAAATATAGTCAGGAGCAAATGACTATTTAACGGTAGTGAGAAAATCTTTTCCTGGTTATGATTTTCAATTTACAAATTTTTGTCTAGATGAGACTGCATAACTTGCAACTGTCATAGGCGAAGTGAGATACCCTGCAAACTTTATGAGGGAGTACAGACGTTTATGACGTTTGGTGATTTCTTTTAATGTATAATGCTTCTTCTATCACTACGGCCTCAAAGCCTCAAGAGATTTATATCTTTTTTCCTAGGTTTTGTCTAATTTTTGTCTCTTGAGTCGTTTCTATTTTCTTGCCTCCTATTCAGGCCTCCTTGTTTTAGCCTTTCTTTTTCCATTGAGATTTTGACTAATTATGTTCTCGTGTCTTATATTTTTCTATTTTTCTATTGTTTACTATTCAACACATTTTATTGATTATCCTCTAGTGAACATTTTCTAATTTTAATTGTTTTAATTAGCAAGATTTTTACATAAAACTCATCGACACGTTTGTAAGAGAACTTTTACCTGAATGATGTACTAGTTTTGAGTACGAAATATTGTAATTTAAAAAAATCTCACTTTGTTGTTTTTCATGTATTGAAAAGTCAAACGAACATTTTCGGACTTTCTTTTATATATATATGAGTTTGACTTCCTTGGTTAACTTTTTTTAGGTCATTCGCCAATATTAGATCTCGTTAAATTTTAATTTACTTTCACAGTTGAGTCTCTATTTGCCAGAAAACAAGTCATTCTAAGAAAGGACAAGTGATTCTTTTATGGATCTACCTGGTTATCAAAACTTATCAATTAAAATTGAAACAATGAAACACATAAGGCATAACTGGTCAAAATAAAAATAATTACAATGAAAGCATATCTATTGGGAGAGACGATTAACACTTCAAAGAAAAGAAACAAGCTAATAAACGCTTTCCATAAAAACAATGAGATGATGTTGCAAATTAAGCCTGTGTTGTAAGTTATGGCCGTTTACGTACACATTAAAATCAGAAAAAATTATGGTATGCCATTTTATATCCTAAAAGATAATTCATTGAGAAACAACTATTGTATGCTACATAGTGAGAAAATAAATCATTAATAATTTTACCTTGTCGTTTAGGAACCAAGTCCCTTTTCCCATAAATCCAACCTTTTCAATAAGGATGTAGGTTCTGTATACTGAGCCTCCAAATATAGCTTATAATCCTTTATATCCTTGCTTGTCACGTCAGGACCCATGGACACATTGTATCCGACAGCATCTCTCAATTTAGATTCTAATAGCTGTGAAAACCTTCTGTAAAATTTAGAAACTTTTTCAAACGAGTCAGCATTCCTTTCTAATTACATTTAATTGTAGATATGTATTTTTTATAAAACTTGTTTCTATCTCTTTAAATTTGACCCTTATTTAGATGAAAGCTTAACAAGAAAAAAAGGATTAAGAAAGAAAAAAGGTTGATCTTCGTTACAGTGAAATCTGATTCTAAAAAAACTGAAAATTGATTGTGATTTTGAAGATTAAAAAAAAGAATTCACAAGAAATCTTCATTTAAAGGTCGAGTTTTCCCGCGAGTTTTCCATCAATTAATATTGTAGGCAAATCTATTTGTAAAACGAAAATGCTGAGATTAACTCAAAATATTAAATTTATCGATCAAAATATTGAAAAGAAACTTCATGATTGAGAAATCTAAAATTATCAGTGTAATTAAGCTTCCATTAATCAAGCTAATCTAGTAAAGCACGAGATCGCCGTGACTCATTGTGACTCATTAAAATCTCTAAAATTTTCTCTGTAGGTAAAGGGCTAAACAATCAATTCAGTGGTTTAATGAAATGAGCTGAAAAATGTTTATAGAGGCAAATCAAGGCTGCATGCGTTTATCGTTTTATAACTTTCACTTTAATAACCAATCAAATATAATGATCGGATAAACAAAACAAAATACAAGAATGTGATGAAATTAATAACGAAGTTCAAAATTGCGTATAATAGTGTTTGAATAATAAAGGATTGTACTTTATGTATAGACAAATCGCATTAGCTCATCACGTTTTAAATCTCCGTACTTGGACAATATTTCTTGTTGTTGGACGACTTCCAAATTATCATAGAAAACCAGTTGTAAGAAAAGTAGCAAATTTTTTATGAGAGTAATTTAATAAATTTTGAAGGGAGATTTAGCTTTCCAAGAAAAAGACCGTACACCCCTGTTGAGGAGATCAATTTCCGTTCCTAGGGGGTAAGGTTTGAAATGTTGCGGAATTCCATAGGGATTTACAAAAATCCATTAAAAATAAGCGGAATTCCATGGGGTATTATTTGAAAAGCAGTGCCGTAGAAACCGGGGGAGCCCCAATAATTTTTTCAAAATTTAATAATATTTTTTTCTTCCTATATCACAACTATCAAGCTATTTTGGTGCGTTTTTAGACCATGTAGAGGCTCCAATTTTCAAAATCGTCCCCTCGGGTCAAACCATGGTTGGCCCTCGCGTCACTGAAATTTAGCCCCCCCCCCAAAAAAAAAAAAACCTTCCTACGGCACTGAAAACCCACAAAAATTCCAGAGGGTTTTGACCCTTAAGTTTATTTTAAGTTGTAATCCCAGGGGTAGCTCATTCAAAGGTTGGACCTCCTCAACAGGGGATGTTCGGTTTTTTTCTGGAAAAGCCCATTCCTATTTGTTTTCGCGCATGAAACAAAAGAAAGAACACATTTCATTGTGTAGGAATATCCACAAGAGAAAAAATATTGAATTCTTAAAAGTTTCAAAATGTCAAACTATGATGTCAAAGAGGACTCCCTTATTTCACTCTCGCAGTGACTTAAAAAACAATAAAGGAATGATTAAAAAGTTATTCCCGAATTAGCCTTGCCATGTAGTCTGAACGCCCTGGTAGTCTGAACGCCCTGGTAGTCTGAACGCCCTGGTAGTCTGAACGCCCTCAAAGTTTTTAACTTTATAAATTGACTCTCACGAATGTTTTATAGAGTCTCTTGACGAGTTCTGAAACGCGCGCAACCCTTTATATTGCAGCAGAAATATCATTGGATTAGACGTAATCTAAATTCACGGGTTTGTAATTAAAGAAGTTAAACTTCACATTAACTTTGATAGTTTTGCCAAGATGTTGATTCCTAAAAGGTTAAAAGAAATATTTTTTCTCTCCTGTCATGTATCCAATGTCTAAATTCGGCTTAACCCCTTTTTACTATAGAGGTTTGCACATTTGAGAAAAGAAGCTCAAATATTTGCATGACCGTTTCGCGCATGCTTCTAAACTCAATCTATCTTGTTCAAAAATTTGTCTTCTTTGGTAGCTGAAGTGGGGGGCGTACGAGATTTCGGTATTGCGGAAATGGGCCTATTTTTGTGCGGAATTTCGGTAATCACGTCAAAACACTCCGGTATTTCGGAATCCAAAAGGACTTCGGTTCCGGAAAAATGCCTATTTTTACTGCGGAAATTCGGTCTGAAAAGCTTTAGTTACGGTTTTTCGGTATCCGATTGTGTGCTTCGGAAATAATTTTTATCCACAAAAGACGCTTTCTAAATCAATGACGTCAAGCACAAGCGCGCACTAGACGCTAGCGGCGTTCGCGCGCACATATGATGGGTATAGGTAGGTATGGATTGCTTTACAACACAATCTTATTTCTTGAGCAGACCTTTTGTAACCAGTGGAAAATTGAAGATTTTTCAAAACTGACCAAATCTCGCACGATGAATGACATGATGCCTTGAAAGCTTTGTAAGAAGGTCATTTGTCTTCTTGTTTTTTTATTTGTTAATATGACCAGTATAATTGAATGCCGTGCTGTCTTTTATAAATTTAGTTGCTCAGGTAAAACATAAGTTGAAGCTTTTAACTTTCGAGTCCAGATTGAAAATGAACAAATATAAACATGCGTGCCTTTTCTATTCACGAAAAGAAAGGTAAACGAATCTAAATCTTTTTTTTTTAAGTTCAAACTTAACATTTTTATAATAAGGCGTTAATATTTTACTTTTAGTCATATCATCACATATCATTCGAAACGATTGAAACTCCAGTTCTATAAGCTATATAGCTTCGGTTTCAAGGTCAAGGTTGATTTTATTGCAGGTGTTGCAAGGGTCTCTATCTAATTACAATTTCTTACTCTCTTCAATAAAAGGGTGAAGAAGAATAAGAGGGTAGACAAATTATTGAGGCAATCTATTTACATTAACGAGGACAGGTGTGAGCTAGATTTTTTCACTTTTCCACAGAAAATTATGAGCTGAAGTCGCTTCCAGAAGCCAGTGCCGTAGCAACTGGGGGGGGGGGGCAAGGGGGGCCATAGCCCCCCAATAATTTTTTCAAAAATGGTTTTTTTGCAAAATGCAAAGTTTTTCTTTTTTAATTTGTCATAATTGTCTTTTATGTGTATGTTTTGAGTGTATTTTCAAGCAATCTAGAGCTCAAATGTTCAAAATTTCCCCCCTCGGGCCAAACCATGGTTGGGCCACGCGGTGTCACAGCCCCCCCCCCCCAATATGAAAATGCTTCCTACGGCACTGAAGCATTAACCTCTATTTTGTCATTCGAGACAGACCAGAAAAAGCATCGGGAAAACCCTGCTTCTCTAACTGGTGTTCATGGTTTTGTTCCGACCAAAACATTTATCTCACTTCAACCTCTGAATGGTCTTTAAAAAAACTTACTTAAAGAAAACACCGACATGTTTAATTTTAAAAGCACTACATGTTGAGTATATGATGACGCTTTCGGAAGAACATTTCCACTCAATTACACACACAAAACAAGTGCTTATGAGCCAGCTACAGTACTCGCATGAATTTATGAGGCCCGTGAAAGAATCTCTTAAACGTTTGTACCCATGGTCGGCTCACTATTTTACCAGCAGGAAAGGTAGTTGGTATGACCGAAAAGTTCGATAAACTTCAAAGAACTTTCTCGTGTTTTACCACGAAAAAACCATCAAGTTACCCCAGTCTCCAAAACCGACGAAAAGAAACTACGAGTTTGGGCAAACAGATATACTTGTGCCGTTCGTCAACGCAAAGTCCGCCAAGAGACAACTATGGCTAAGACGGGTACACTTTCCCACTATTTGTATTCGACCAAAATTAGTGAAATTGCAGATACCACTGAACTCAAATCAAGATGATATTTGGTGACAAAGATAAAATGAACCTGAGAAGGAACCCACAACTTTTGACAAAGACAAAGGTGAGAAGGAACACGAAGATTCTTACGATCTTGAGAGTGGAGGCAGTGAAGCTGAGGATGGTCACAAAGATAATTCGGAAATTAGAGGCTTAGACCAAGCGTCATTCTTTATGATTGGTCGATCATCAAGATTCGGTCGTGCAATCAAAATCAACTCAAAATTTATATCTTAATCAACTCAGTTCTTCATCCAATTTTAAATTGATTTGATTTTACTCGATGATTTTAATTAATTTTGTAAAGCATGTTTAATTTGAAACTAGAGTTTGGGTGTAATAGTTGTACTGTATCTGATTTTATGGGGGGATAGCAAAGGTTTTTCTTAAGTGAAAATTATCTACAGAAAAAAATTCGGTATCGGAATTAGCGAAATATTTTTGCGGAATATCGGAAATCAGGTCAAAAATGCTCGGAATTTCGGAAATCAGAAACCCCGTACGCCCCCCCCGCTGAACGATTTCGTGAATCCTCTTGGTTCCGGAAATCACCCACTGAACGAGTAACCCTGACAGGAAAAGCAAGCCCTTGACGAAAAAAGTGTCAAAAATGGCTATAAGCATAATCAGCAAATAGAATTTAGACAAATGAAGATGGATTTTTTTTGACTTTTGAATAACTCACCCCATCTTATGTCTTGGTACCTTGCAACCTCTTTCGCGTTGGCCATCGAATTTAAATAAACAAGTAACAACTGATCATTTCCAATGATGAGCTGCAGGTCCTTGTTTGAGTATGTCTTTCCATAAACCTAAGTTAGAAATAAAGAAAGATTACCATCCTCATTGTGAAGTTTCCAATATTTTTAACCTTCCCGCATTTAAAGGGGCTTAAGCTAATATTTACATATCTGTGCAAAAATTAAATAACTGCACACAACACCAACTGGAATTTATACAAGAGAATGCTACAAAGAGTGTTATTTTTGTAACTTTTGAGCTAGTAAAACTGCAACAACAACAACAAATCACTGCGTATTCTCTACATATAGATACCTTTTTTCCATTTATTTTATCATGAATAAAGAATCATAGATCCTTTGTAACCTCAAAAAGGCAATTTTGCAGGCCAAAAATGCTTGAATTTTCCTATCAAAACATTATACCAGATAGGGAATAAAGAAAAACCTAAAATCTTTGTAAGTTAGGTTAAAAATATTGCTATGAAAGTGTGAGATTAAACCCACTTAATAATACACAAACACCTCACTAGACTCTTACCTTGTGAAACATATCAAGGAAGCGAAGGGAGTCGTATTCATTTGTGGCCCTCATCATTCTTGCGCACTTTAATGTTTCTTTTTTTTTTCTTTGTTTTGATCACACCTTTTGCAATGTTGTATATAGGAACGTGCCGCGAACATCTTTTTGCAATGGGGACAAAATACAACGTCCTCATCCTTGGTGTGGTGTCTGGCACAAATAAGATCCCCATTCGTCTTGAGTGCCGAACAGTTGTATTCGTAATCACCTGTAAGCAAAGAATATCTGTATTTAAGCAAACAGAGGAATCACGAACCCAGTCATAACCCAGTATCATGGAAATATTTTATATGGTGTTAGGGAATGAGAAACTTCAGTTAAAAATCAATCGCTTGAAACATGGCAATATTAAAGCTCTATCGTGTAGAGTGTTCAAATATCTATCGTGTAGAGTATTCAAATATCAGCGAGGTAAATCTCTATTGTGCGAGTTTTTTTTTATTCTAACGCCTATTTTACAGGTTAAAATACCCGACGTTTTGACCTGTAAAAAAGGGTGTATATCACCTGATTGCCAATCTCAAAATCAATGTTAACCCTTTCAACGCGCAGTCTTTTTTTAACTTTTTCTTAATTTTTTCTTAAATTGCTTGGGTATGGTAATTTGTCCTGTTTTGGACGCACATATAGGCGTCTTTCGGAGTTAAAGTGACAATATTGACTTTTGTGAGATTTTGACCACGTTTTTTTACATAATTTCTTTAACGAGCCGACCAAAAATTACACTATTTTGGATAGAGCTTAAAAAAAAAAAAATTCAAAAAAGAGACATGATGTACATCTTTTTCTTCGTAAATTTGATGCTTAGATGAAATCAAACTATTACTGATGACTTGACCAGTAACTATCTGAAATAGCTAAACCTCAAAAAAAGTTCGGAATCAACTTTTTTTGCAAATATTAAATTATTTCGTTCTAAACGCTTTTAAAGTCTTTAAGCCATTTTGAAGTTTTTAATTTTAAAAATAAATTAGAAAGATTTCCAATTTTTCAATTTTGCCTTCTCTCATGAGATTATGTCCCATAGCAGATTGTTTCGAAGTTTCAAGCAATACGCTAACCCTAGGATCGAATGGCATAATTAGATAAAAATGTTGTTGTTCAACAACTCTGGAATAAAAGGAACATTTAAAAGTTTTTTCGAGGATTTTCTAACCCTTTTGCTACTGGGATCTTTTAATTTTCTTTTCCCAAAAACCACGGGTTCTAAGATTTTGTGTCTCATGCTTTGCGATTGGTCAGGTTATCTTGTCATAATTTTGTTTAGGAGTTCGCGTTTGAATGACGAGATACCTCGTCAGAATGTTCTTTGAGGATTAGACAATTAACGTCAAAGTTGCGTTTTGACGTCATTTTCCGGTCAATTTACTTGAGTTATGTTGAGAAATCGGCTATATCCACCGAAAAGTCCTCTAAATCGAGAGCTTTCGATTGATATAAGTAGTTTAGGGTTTTATTGACTTTGAATTCTCGTTAAATTTTTGGGCCCAAGTGGTTTTACCAGGATTTAGCAGAAACACGTCATCGCGAAAAAGTCTTAATTAACCAGGTTTGGTCGCAAAAATTACATGCTAGCTATAAAATATGTTGAAAATTAAAGTTTTATCTACTATACTGTATATGTTCCTAAAAAATATTCCTACCTTCCGCAGTTAACCTTTTGAAAATGGTCAATCTTTCCTTCGACCTGGGCTTCATTTCAGATGCTTCTCTCACTTCTCTGACTTCCTTGTGATGCCGCATAAAATGCCGATTCATTGGTGGCGGAGTAACTTTCTTGCAAAATTTACAAAAATGTGGCAGATGACCATCGTTTGATTTCTTGATTTCTAGAAAGAAGAATCATTTAGAAGAATGATCAAATGATCAAGCTTTGCTGTTTGTTTTTCACCCTAAGGAAGGCTCTCTGAAAATCGTTGTTAAACAGTAGAATAAGAAATTAAAAATTAAAACAATTAGAGATTTTGCTTCTGATCATGCTTTAAAAAGTTTGTTAATCCTTAGGTTTTCCTAAGTGACATAAATGTGGGAAAATAATGGGCTTTCCCAGAAAATATTGTGCAGGGGGGTTAATGATATTAGTCTGGAGATCCATACTCTGTTACAAAAATACCATTATCGTGTAAGAAAATCACTTAAAAAGATAGTTCTGTTTGACGTCCTTACTTTTGTTTATCAAATCATAACAACAATACAAAATTAACCAATCAGAAACTGCGGACAAAATTGGCATCTTAAATAATCCCTGGCTACTCTGTTTTTTACTTTATTCTCGTTTACTCCTTATAGTGCTAAGTACGCTAACTATGTACAAACAGAGGGGGGCAGGTGTTCTAGCTAGGATGATATAAGCTTTTTCTGATACTTTGCCCCAGACATTTTGCATTTTTGACCCCCGGACAGTAGTTTTACCCCTTGACAAGCGTTAATTTGTCCTCTCTCGAACACCCAAATTTACCCCTGGACATGGGTTGATTTCTTTCTACCCCCGGACACATATCCTCTAGCCCCCTGCACAATTTTTTTCTAGGAAAGCCCAATATATTAAAATTTTCGCATACCAACAGGCTTCATTTCCTCGTATATTATCGAATCTGTATCATCGTCATCATTGATAGCCTGTAAATATGAACCAAAATATTCAAAATTATCAAGCTTCTATGATTTTCAGGCGTTTTCAGGTAGTGAAGGTGCGGGGTACTTAGACAAAAAAGGTTAACCCTATTAATGTCAGTTTTTTTTTGAATTTGACAGGCTCAGGGGGGGTTTACACCACCGTCGATAATTTTTGATCTAGAAGAGGTATGATCATGAAACTTTGCACGGATGTTCCCTGTTATTATTAGAACTATTTGGAAAAAGTAATTAACCCGATGACGTCATCCAAAAAGTGATGACGCTGCCGCTGAACTGTGAGACAGTATATCCCACTAAAATGTCATTCAGGACCGAACCAATAAAGCTTTTTCAATTCTGTTTTGATTTTTGACGGAAAATAAAATCTGGCTCGTAAAACCTATGTTGAATAAGAGTAAATTTTTCAAAACACGATGACGTCATGAATTTTTTGAATTTTTTTTAACTGTTTCTAAAACTTGTTATTGATATCTGATAGCTGTCAAAATTTGAAGTCAATTCAATGGCTCTATCAAAAGTTATGACCATTTTAAGACATTTTGATTTTAGTAGGGATTTTTGACCTCTTTTGACAATAAAGTCATAAATTCCGAACTAGAGAGTCTACAGATGTGAAAATTGGCACAGTTTTGATTTATAAGATTTTATTGAAAGCCAAAAAAATTCAGATGGCCTCAGAAATTTTTCCATAAGTAAAGCCTCCCTGACACGAATATGGTTAAACGGATGTGCTGCCGGTCAGGGTACCTTTTTCACTTCCATGAGTCCCAGGTAGGGTTGCAAAAACAAGAGAATTCAAAAATCGGTGCCTTGTGGGGTAGAATGTCCTGTACTTAAAAAAGTTCCCCGGTTTCGTGAGCATTTTAATTTTGCGGTTTTTCTAACTCGACCACGAAACCGCGAATAAAGTAGCTTTTGAAGTTTGACTTAAGCGAAACAGTTACATATATTTTCCAAATACCTATTTATTTTACTTACAGCACTTGAAGATTCAAGAATGCCATCTTCATCGCCGAAAACATCTGCATCTTCACTATCACTCTGAAATGTAAAATGACAGTTTAAGACTCGGAATCTTTACGCAAAATTGAAGTAGGGTTCATGTTGGTTAAAAGTTATCCATCTTGTACCTTCAAAAATGTCATAACTTTTCTGTCAAAAAGGTTTGAACTGGATACCGTTTTATTATTTGGATATAAGTTTATCTCAGGAAAATTAACTTACTGCAATTTTAGAAGAACCTTTGGCCTAAAAAAAAAAGTAACAGAAATTCAATAACAGAAGTCGCTGCAGAGTCGCAGAAATTAGCACCGAGCTATTTTCCAAAATTATATTTTTGTTTTGTAGTGATCCCTGCTACATAGGATACAAAAATGTGTTACATTGAAAATGTCTTTCTTTTCTGACTTAGAACTCTTTCAATTTCTTTTTCTGAATTCAAAGGAAAAATACAATGATTATATTACGTCATCAGGTTTGGCTTCACAATCACTTTCGTCGGATTCCTCACCAACCTATTCGAGAAATTCAATTTCAAATTTAAGGACATCATCATTCATTAACCTTTCCAGCCCGAATGACGACTAAAGTCGTTTTGAAAAGGTCGTTTTACCGATACACAGTCTTTTGGTCATAACTCCTGACCACTTGCGATTCAGAGAAAAAAAATCCGCTATTTTTTGTAGCTGAGGAAAAGAGCTTTCCAACGATACCAAAGTTGATACCGGAATTAGTTGTCCTGGTCGAGAAATGACCTTTGAAAGAATAAATTTCCAGAAGATGAACTTTTTGGCCTTTTTCAAAAAAGTTTGCGCGTTGGAAAGGTTAAGGCATAATTAACCTAATGTAATCAATCTAATTACATGTTAATTGGATGATCTTTTTGATTTACTCAAAACAAAGAAGATTCTGAAGACGTTTTTATCTTTCAGAAGCCTTTTAGAAATTTATACCAAAATATTGGAATGGATACCAAAAAGAGGGCACTGGAAGAAAATTGATTCCTCGCGAAACTATCTTCCAACCTTTCATCCGAATAAAGTAAATTTTGGAACAAAGATAAGAGAAGCAAAAAATTAAAAAGATATTGTGGTCTCAGTGCAACACACTTGACAAGGTTTGGAACGAAGAATGAATTCGATTGACGTGAATGTCTTTAGCGCTCAAACTGAATGAAAATAAATTAAGACTAATAAATATTTGATTGACAAAATTAAAGTAGAAATTAAAATAAATGACAATAAGACTTGAATAAATTGACCTAACTTAAATTAATTGTATTTTTAGAAGATGAAAATCAGAAATAAACATAATTTAGATAAAAACTAGCCTAAACTATCCTAACCTTAGTGGTCACTTACAAAGAAGTGAGAAGCCTGTGCCAAAAGGGCAGATGTGAAATCTAGCAAAGTTGAGCCAACTGAAGTCCACAAAAGAAAACAGAAAAGGACAAAAGCTTACCGGCTGGCCCAATGTGAATCACTGTGATGAGTGACCAGGTTGTGTATAACCAACTGGGTTAAACACATGAAAATGACTGAAAAGTCTGAGTGAAATCTCAACATCAACCAACATGCAAAATAGTAAGATTGATATGAAAGTTCTCTTCACAACCTTACTGTAAAAGCTCTCAACATTGAATGAAAATTGAAGGCAATAAATGAGAAAAAACTGAGGAGAAAATTGCTCCCTAATTATAAAGTCATTAAAGTGAGAAAAAGTATCTAGAGTAATTATAAAACAAAAGAAAATAAATCTAAAGTGTGAATGAGCTATAAATTAATTGATAGTAAAATTAAACAAACAAATGAGATTTTTAATTGATTTTTAAGTTTTATATTTTTTTGTAGGAACACTTTCTGTATTCAAGTGTTCACATGACACTCCCCCAAGGAGATTGAAAATTTCATTAAAAGTATAGGGCAACAAACAAATCAGATCCAACAAATCATTAACATTTTTCGGCCAATTTTTCCAATAAATCGAACTCGTCAACTGAACGAATCAAAACCAACTCTCGAACAGAGCGAAACGTTTCACGATGGGTACTCTCAGTAGAATTACAAAAACGAACCAAGACTTTTCGACAAACATTATCTTTACCGATTTCAACCTTTGATACGATGCCAAACTGGTACGGTTTCCATAGTGATGTGTCGTTTTTCTTGAAAAGGACTATGTCTTCAATCTGAAATTGATAACTATTTTTGAACCATATGCTCTGAGTCATAAGTCGAGGCACGTGATTCAACAACCATGATTCAAACCAAACATTGTAAATAGCTTCGTTTGATCTCATCAATTTTGAAGGATTACTGGAAAGCATCATGTCGCCAACAGGACTTCTTTCATTACTACGTCCCAGAAGAAGGCGATTGGGTGTAATTAGATCGAGATTTTCAACATTTGTCTTGCTTTGGACGCAGATTGGCAGATCATTTATTGAGTTTGCGATTACAGAAGATAGTGTTTCCCATTGCATCAGTGACAGGCGTTGATTGTTGATGAACTTTTCAAGCGATTTGTTTACTTTTTGAATCTTTATCAATCTTTGAGCGCGAGGGACAATGTCTTTTGACTTTAATTCCCGAATGTATTTGGACAAGGACGTGCTATTAATGCCGGTGTCATTATTGAATGAATATTTATGCTGGTTGTAGCGTTCTTTGAAAGTTCTTTCAGTGAGGCCGATATATACTTTTCTTGGCTGATTTTCGTTTCGTTACTTTTTTGTGATAATAGCTTCTTGTTGTGGGATTTTATGATTGATCCCATGTTTTGCGATAGCTGTAGCTATCTTTAACGTTGTTGCGATTAAATACCTTTTTTAGGTCGTTTTCTTCGGTAAAGTGTTTGTCGATGAGTTTCAAACTTGTTTTAACACCTGAAATAGCACACATTTTTGTCCACAAGATGCCATTATATAAGAAAAAAACTTGTTTTAAAACCTGAAATAGCACACATTTGGGGGAACAAAAACAGTTATTCACATGAGGCAGGAACTTATTTTGACGGATGGGGGGAAAATTATATTTGACGAGAACTTTATAATTTATATAGCCGATTTTGACCAAATCCGCCAGAATTTCTTTCCTTAATGTACTTTAAATTACCAAGTACTTTAAATTACCAAATACCTGTTCAAAAAAAAAGAAAACTACTAACATTTTCAGATTTAAAGTTAGGTCAACTAGAAAATCCACCTCTTCACAAAGGCTTATCTAAAGTATCTAAAAAAAGTTGCATAAATAAATGGATATCAAAAATAAATAACGGTTTGAGTGACAGCGTAAAAACTGTGACAACTTGTATAAAAATCTATTAAAAGTAATTAAAACTAATTCAACAACTTGTGAAAGGCAAACTAGTCTTGTGTATAAATGTTTTCACTTTTCCTATAAATGTTCATTCGTGTCCAGTTCATAACAAGCTTTGTTACCCACTCCTTGTAGTCTTTCTCTTCTATCTTCTCAAAAAAGTCACGAGGGAAAGATTGAAATCTTTAATGAAATCTATTGCCTTTAAATTTAAAGAGTTTATTTCTTCAAATTGCTTTGAAAGCTCCAAAGTATCCCCTTTCCAATCTGGCTTTACATGTCTTCCATGACTGACTTTGAGCTGGGAATCAAATCTATCGCAGTGATATCCTTCACTTCCTGGTAACAATGGCTCACCCTATCAATACTTTACTTTTTTCTGTCAGCTTCCCTTCCATGTTTGCAAACTCTTTTTTCGCATACTTATTTATGTGTTCTAATTCTCTATCTAGCTTAGAATTGGTTGATGGGAACCCTCTATTGTTCACTGTGCGATTCCACATCAACTCATGTGCTAGAGCAGGAGGTAACAAATCTTTTATTTAAGACAATAGTTGCAGTGCGTAGAACGCATACTTGGTTTTATTTGTGGTTTCAAAGAAGAGTACTAACCATTTATGCAGTCTGATAATTCGTTCTCCATCACCATACTTCCGTGCATCAATGAAATCCTTTGCTAGATATCCAAGGTAGAGGGCATTTTTGGAATAATTAAATATCTGATCAGAAACATCAATGTTACCGCCACTAACAAATGGCATCTTAGGTAAGAACTTACGGACCAATGTGATTACAAACTGTTTGAAAAGTTTTTCAGATTTCTCATGAATCATTTTCTTCCAAAAACAACGGTTATCAGCTTTGGCTTGCTTGCAGGCAGCAACGAAAAGTGCCTCTGAATATATGAGGAGTAGATCTTCACAATCGTTCACAGCTTTCATTGGATCCTGTTTGACTCCCCGAGCATTTAGAAAATTTCTTGCTTGAAAAAGAGTGCCAGTGTCACCAGATGATTGGGTATTGTATAGAAGTTTCCAGATAGACTAAAATTAAGAAATGATAAAATTTATAAGCTTACGCCAATTCCCCCATAGACAATGTGGATATTTTTAAAACTACAAAGCCATATATTTTGCACTGTGGTTAATGAATTTTGATACAACTCCAATTACCCCGGGGAAGTTTCCAAATGTATGAAAGTCTGCCAGTGCAGGAATGAATCCTTCAAATCGCTCAGTTGAGGTGTTACCATTTTGATGCTCCAATTGAACATTTTGAGCTCGTTCAACAGTTTTAAAACCCCCCACAAATTAGATGTGCTATCTTGAAAAAGTCCTTGGGCATCAATTCTAGAAGAAATTAAAAAAATATATATATACTGATATGAAACATCTGATAAAAAATTGTTTTTTCAATGCAGGTGATATTGTTATGTGTCAAGTGATCGTGATTCCCATGGGAATCGATCCGGCGCCATTTTGGGCTAATCTTTTCCTCTACCAATACGAACAAAGGTATATGAGCAGGGTCATTGAGGAAAATAAGGTTAAGGCTCGCCATTTTCATTCGATTAAAAGATTCATTGATGATTTGTGTGCTATCAATGACGGTAACATGTTTCAGTCTGTGTCTATCCAGATGAGCTTGAACTCAAAATTGAGCACTCTGGTAATCATGCTTCTTATTTAAACCTGGATATTACCATCAAAGACGGGATATTTATTTATAAGTTGTTTGATAAACGGGATGCATTTCCTTTTTCCATAGTCCGAATGCCACATAAAGATAGCAACTTGCCAGAATCGATTTTTTATTCTTCTTTTGTTGGTGAACTTCTCAGGATTGCTCGTTCTAAGTTACTTTTCGAGGACTTGAAAGTTAAAGCCAAAGTTTTTATACAAAGAATGGGATGTCAAGGTGCTGAAAACGCAAAGTTAGATTGCAGTCTTCGACGGGTTATAGTTCGTCATTTCTCAGAATTTTCAAGATTTCAACTCTCTCAAGATTCACTCGTTCGCCAGCTCTTGCGGTGAGCGGTCACGGTGTACGGGGCTTCGAACCGGGTTCTAGTCCGATTTTTTAAATTCTCATTCTTTCCCCACTCTTTCCATCTTATTCTTTGAACTGTAAAATGTGTGTGGGAGCCAGGGTTGGATAGTGGCAATCCAATCCCAGTTCCTTCTCTTCTAGTATGCTTTCTTCAACGTTGTGGCAGAAACGTGTCAAAGGTGTGGCAACTTTGTCTAGTAGAAAGTATACTTCTTTTCTCATTGTAATTTTAGTTTCTTTGGCTGGTTCCGTGGTTTTTACGTTTTAGTTTATTTTATATTATTGCGCGCATTTGATACTTTCAATAAACACATCTTTTTACTATCTTTTATCCGTGGTGGTGTCTAATTAACACTGCTTGACCTACCTACACAACCCTATTTCCATCATATAGGAGGATATTTTCACAAATGGCCGAAATCCTGTGTAGGTCGAAAACTGAGGAACAGATAATGTGTTTTCTTGAAATATTTTTTGACTCATATTGAGTTACTTCTTTCCATCTTAACTCATATTGAGTTACTTTCTTCCTTAAAGTCATTTTAGAGCACTAGTTTTACATTGACGGATTTCTATGTCATCATATTTTCCTTTTCTACTCCAACCTGATTGATTTTCTGTGAATATTCATTCTAGATTTTTGTTGTATTTATATTGTCTTTTTGTTTTGTGGGTTTTTGTCTTTATTGTTTCCATTTTGAATAGTTGAAGGTTTTATACTTCTAGACTATTATATAAAACGTCTGTGAAAAAGGGAAATGAAAAATGGTAAACAAAATCCATTTTTGCCAGAAAATTTAATAACAAATAAAACAGAACTTAATGAACCGAATAAGCTCTTTTTTATCTCGACATTCAAAATACAAAAAAGAGAGATGGTGAATTTCTAAATATTTCGACTTCTTTATCGAGTCTGTCATATTATATGTGAAGAAATAGGAATTTCTGTCCAACTATACTCACTCGGGAGATTTGGGTGGCAGAGCAGCCCAGCTAAGCTTTGCTTACGGGAAATTGTTTTTGTATAAATTCACTAAGAAAGTCACTTACGATCCTCACTAAGATCTTCGGCTAAGAATTGAGCTGCCCTTTTAGTAAATGTGTTGACTGCCTGAGTGTTGAAAACTTGGTCTTGTGATACTGTCAATACTTCCTGATTGTTATTTTCATTGGCTGCCTCTTAAGCAGGTTCCTTTTCTGGGGTATAATTTGGCGAAGATGGAATATAACTGCTATCCTGAAATGATTAAAGTATATGTATTTGTTAAATATCAAGAAAAAATCATTCAAACCTTTATCAAAAACTGTATATAATTGGTCTATAAAAGTACCAAAACTATGGAAGTCAAAAATCTTTCTGAAATAGTCTCTTAAGGGTACCTATTTGCAAAAGTTCTCTCTAAGGTCAATTTTTTCGCTTTTTCTAAGGCAGTTTGAACAGATAAACCTAAACAAAATTCAAATTCACAGCCCAAACCATGCTTTTTCACAATTTACCCACTAAAAGTATGCAATATCAATGTTTTGATCTTGATTTTGGAGCTAAAAATCTGCCATCCGCCAAATTAATTTTTCGGCCATCCGCCAAATTTATTTCCCTCTAAAAAATTTTTTCGGCCATCCGCCAAATTAAATTCCCTCCAAAATTTCTTCCAATAAGGGTAATATACACTCAATCTCAACACATAGGAGTATTTCGACAAAAACATTCAACAATTTACCCTATGGGACAGAGACTGAGTAGGATCATCATCATCATCACCATTATCACTATCTTGATTTTTCTTTCTGTTTGTATCTTCGTTGTCCTAAATAAGAAAAACAACAAACAGATCATGAATTGTCTGTCAATTATAGGTAGATTTGTGCCACTACAATTATAGTGCATACCTGTAAATTGTACCCATCTTCATGTTCATGAACTAAAAATGAACTCCATTTCATTTCACAGTTCAAGCAAAAGAGAATCAACATATTTATATAAGGAATAGGGAAGGGTATAAGGAACAGGTGCTGTATATACAAAAAAACATACCTCAAATGGGCTTTTATTTTTGTCTTCCAGCATCTCCGTTTCTGGGATCACTATTTCATCTTGAATCTGTGAATAAAAAGTTGATGCATAATGGAAATACGAACAGTCAGGGTGTGGAGCAGTCAGTATGAGACATGTTGGTTAGTGCAGTGGTGGTGGGCCATGTGAATTTTATGAAATCACTTTAAAGTAATCAGCTGATTTTTCGTCTGTCATATAAATTTGAGTACCTAAAATGGTTCTTAAAATGTAGTAATTTCCTTATGAAAGATGGAAAATTGAAACAATTAAGGTATTAGAAATTTTTATTCGGTTTTATTGATTTTATAGTGATAAAAAAGTCAATCATTTCAATCCCCCCTGGAGCAGTTTATAATCATGAATCTAATAATAAATCCCTGATTCAATATTCAATTGCTACAATGAGTGACCTGTAAAGTTGTGGAATGGAAATAATTTCTATAGAAGAATATTCACATGCAGTCGATAAATTGTTCCAATGATGAACATTGTTGTAATTAGGCAAAACCAATTTGATTAGTTGTTTTAAGGGCCCGACCGACCCTGAAATTTCAAAAATCGAAATAAAAATAAAGTTGATTTTTAAAGTACATTATTCTTTCCATTGCTTTACAGACTGTCAGATTTAAAAAATTTTGGTAGTTTTTCCAAGGTTTTGAGAATTTTATAATCAATTTTTCATTTCATCCATAATTTCTCGGGCCGATAATCAAACTGCACGGGCCAAAAATAATAACAACGACCTCAAACTGAACGCTATTGTTATATTTACACTTTTTCAAAAAAAAGTTAAATCAAGTGAAAAAAATGAACCTGCCAAAACCATTCCCAAGAAAACTGAATTGAAAGAGTCTAGTTTATCCTTATCTTCATCGGGAAAGAAAATGAAAGGTTTAAAACGCAGTATTTCACAAATGTGTGAAAGTGATCAAAGTTATGTAACATTTGATTTGACCAAAACTCCCCCTCGAAAGAGAAGAACTCCAATTGTTGAGATGCCATCATCTGTTAAAGATAGTTGGTTAAATGACAAAACAATTGAAAAGGCTTGCGAGCTTATACGTCAACAATTTCCACAATTAAAGGGTCTACAAGATCCAATTTTTGGTGCTAAGATTTCTTTGCTTTCAGAAAAAATGATTTTAAAACAGTTTGTGTAACTGATGAACCAATTCAAATTCATCATGTAAAAGGTAACCATTGGGTTTTGTCTATGAGCAGAAAAGGGAATGTATTTATGTAAGACAGTCAGCATTTGATTGATTGTCCTTTTATTACTCAGCTATTTTTCTGGGACACTGTACAGAAAGAATATATCCAGTTTGCCCAGTTTCGAGAGTCGACGAGTCTCTGTAGTGCATTAATTAGTTTTGCTGAGAGTTAAATGAGTTTGAAACAGTTTCATTTGTACGAAATATATACCTGAGTCATTTCTTAATTGGTCTTTGTTCCGACTGATTCTGTTGATCCTATTCGGTAACATTCAATTTATTTTTATTTTTAAAAACTTTTCACAGGTAAAAACATAAAAACGATACTTTAATGTCAGAACATCTTAAGCAAGAAATCGTGGGCCTGAAGTCGCAATTGGAAGAGATGGCCAACACGTTGAAATGTAAGTATCGGTCTTACACTTAAAAGAACATTTTGGTATTTTCAGTACGTCAAACGAATTTTGTAAGACGAATTTTTCCTCCTCAAAATCATCTATTCTATCACAGAAACCATTTCCTTTCTTTTCCTTTTCCTTAAATACTACCCACTGCTTCAGGTGACTGTAACTGTTTTTTTCTTTTCTTCTTAAGCACTCCAAGAAACGCAGAGGAAGACGAAGGAGCTCGTCAAGGAGCATCGGATCGAAAAATGCATTGGTAAGTTATTCAATCCATCAAAATCATTTTTTCATTGTCTATAAACAAAAATTAAAATGGGGTTATCTTTTTTGTGTCTCTTAGTAGGGGCTTATCCTTATGATCCATAGCATCTTTGGTTGGCTCAACCGCATTTGATTAGTTCGAAAGAAGATAGGATTTTGAAACTTTTTTGAGAAGCGAAGACCTAACAAAAGTTTTCGTGACCAAAAAACTGACGTTGTAGGCAAAACTTCTACAACCCCCACTAAGTAAAAAATAAACGATTTTAAAGTCGAACCCAACAAAAATGATTGTTATCGTTAATTGGATGATGGAGCATGAAATTTTGAGAAAAAAAGGTTTACTGAAACAAGTCTTATTTGTACTAGTAATAACATGGTTTAAAGGGTGATTTGGGATTAATAACCCCGAGGTTCATTGAAAACATTTCAAAATATTTTGAAGTGTTTTCAATGAAACGAGGGCTCAACTCCCGTAAGGCAGGATGTTTCGGTTTCTCGGGTGCGATGTTTGCGGGTAAGATGATTAGCGGGTGTTAAGAAAAATTTAGTATCGTGGTCACACGGACTTAAGTTTCTTGAACTTTTTTCTTGATACGGCATTTGACCACGGTGTCGAGTAGTTTTTACACACCGAGTCAAGTCTGTTAATTCATAGCACCAGTTCAGATGCGTGAATGTTGAATTTTCCTTTTTTCACCCGTACGAACTAATCAACAACTTTTACAATGGCGGATGAATCTGTAAAGGAGAAGACTTTATTATGATGTTGATATATCCTGGAAAATCTTATCATTGAACACTTGATAATCATAAAAGAACTCAACAGAAGATGTTTCGATGCTAACCCTAAGGTATGTAGATCATATTTTTCTTAGAAAATTGGTATTTATTGCAAATTTCCCCAACAAAATCGGTGACAATATGAGGCCTTATTCTGTGTGTCTTGACCTTTTGTCTTTTTGTCTCAAAGAAACCCTACTAAGTTATAATTCAGTAGTTCAGTCATAGCATAAGGCTGTATGGGCAAGAATAATTGATTGGTGATATACATCATGTACTAGATAAACATTACTATAAACTATAAATAAAGGGGCTTTCATTTTTAGTAGTCCGACACTTTCTAGTCCGACAGTAAAAATGTATTTTTGTCGTACTAGAAAGTGTCCGACTAGTGACATTAGTTTGACATTTGCCCCAAATAACATTAAGACAGTAAGGTGTTTATTCACAGGAATCAATAAGGTGATCAAAAAGGATCAGATGAATTGATAGCACACTGCTTTTAACCTATACACCAGACAGTTGTAATTGAGATCGATTGATAATCGATATTACCAGACGGTGTCAATCGAACAACTTCGAACAAAAATCTCAATCGAACGTAATCAAATCTCAATCGAACGGCCGACTCCTGGGTAATATTCGATTGTGTTCGATTGCGTTCGAGTAAGGTTAGATTGGTTCGATTGATAGTTGACTATGTTCGATTGATTGTCAATTACATTTGATTAATCTTCGATTTCATTCGATTACGTTTATGTTCTATGAGTTTGATTGCGATTAAATTAAATTGGATCACTCTGTTAGAGCTTTTTAGTGTGGGCGGCCGAGTGCTTGAAGTACCATACCAAAGCGAATAAAATCTAATACAATTGAATCAATCAAACGTAAACGAAGAATCGAACGTAATCGAATACAATCGAACGTATCAATCGAGGGCAAAAGTTTTCACCAAAATTCGAAATTTCCCAGGCAAGAGAAGAAAATGTAAGAATTTCCAAGGCAATTGAATTAAGAAAGGCAAAAAAGAGTGGAATTTCTGATGCATTTTGCAAAAGTAGATAGATTTTTATCAGAATTTTCGACCACAACTGGAAAAGAAAAATTATTTGGGTAACAAAAATTTTCTGGAATGGCCCATTGAGATTCGATTGCGTTCGGCAATTAAATTTCAATCGGTCGATTGTGCTCGATTTGGTTCGACTGGTTCGATCGTCGATTCCGTTTGATTGAGATCGTCTGGTCGTAATCAATAAAATCGATCATCGTTATCGATTTATGGATTTAATCGATAGATATTCCATACATAATTGATCGATCAGTTATCAATTGATGTGCTGGCACCACAAATGAAGGTTGAAGGTTGTTTGTTTTAAATAACAGTGCTTAACACTTGTATTTCGTTGTAATTCAAATTATTAAAAAGATAAATAAAATAGATTAAATAAGCAAGTTCAAAAAGTTATTTTTAAAATATTTTTCTCACAATATTTTTTTTTTTTAGTTTTACTTGTTTAAATCTCAACTCAATAAATGACACATGAACTAGAAAAATGAGGAACCATCATTACAATGCCTACTTTAATCGTAGAAATTTTAGCAAGACATATTTTAGCGTTTTAGCGAGTTTTCCCTATTTTCGCTAAAATAAATCTCGCTAAAACACGCCGAATCGCCAGATCGCTAAAATTTATCCACGCAAAATTCGAGAATTTTATAAGCGCGACGCGAAGCGTCGCGCGAAATGAAATTTAGATTTTACATCAGAAAATCTAAGAGAATTTATGGTGCGAACATGGTTCCGAAAAGGCCTAACTAACCGACCAGCACAATGGATAAAGATTACGTTAGGTTTTAATCTAGAGTTTTATAATAAAGAATAATGCCGAAAATTGTCCTGATTGATCGAAACAAGTTTTAACTAAATCTAAATCGCTATAAAATGATTCACAAGAGAAATCTGAGACAATAAATATGTTTTTGACCCGTACAGGGTTAATCGTTTTATTTCTTTAATAAAAATTAATTGAAACCGCGTCCTCTTCCGCGACCGTTCCATCCTGAAAAATATGATAGAATCAGATGATAAGAATTTATGTCAACAGGGAGGGAGGGCGAGGCACCATAAATTCTCTTAGATTTTCTGATGTAAAATCTAAATTTCATTTCGCGCGCGACGCTTCGCGTCGCGCTTATAAAATTCTCGAATTTTACATCAAAAAATCTTGCAAGATTTTATGGTGCGACCATGGGATCCGAAAAGTGGCCAAAAGGCCGCGTTCGGCCAGTGCCCTTCCTTGTTCAAAGCTCATTTTAACATCTCCTTCTGAGCCTGTTCAAGATTGCTAAGAATAGGTTTATGATAAAAAGTTTGCCATGTTGAAGCACTGCTCAACTTTGGTTTCTGACTAAGTTTAAAAACTATTTTATTTTCTCCAACTGCCATGTATCTTGTGTCAAAAATGTGAAGGTCTGAACATCTCTTAATGGCAGTTAAGGCCATCAGCATAACTGTTTTTAAAGTCAAATCCTTATTAGTCAACTCTTGGTCCTTTCCTAAGTCTCTCAAACAGTTCAAGACGTCCTCAACCTCCCAGATTACATTATACTTTGGGGTCGGGGGTCTTAGATTGTCTATCCCAGACAACAATAGACAAACTTCTTTAGTCTGTCCTACCCTGATCCCGTTCACAGGATGATGATAGGCAGATATGGCTGATCGATACACATTAATAGTTCTGTATTCATATCCTTCATGGTAAAGTTCTGTGAGAAACTCAACTACCACGTTTACAGGTGCTTCAAAGGGATCCACCTGTTTCCCGCCACACCACAGAACCCACTTTCTCCAAGGCGTTTTGTAAGCACAAGTTGTGCTTTCGCGTCTTGCCTGGACCATGATTGAGGAAGCTGATTCTGAAAAGCCTTGCTTCTGTAACTGTTCCCGGATACTAGAAACGCCGCAAGTTGTAGGGTGTGGTTTAAGACTAACGGGTGTGGTTTTTGCATGTGATTCAGAAGTATGTTTCTTTTCTGAGGTAACAGGACAGGTTCTGCTATCAACATTGATAGCAACACTGGAAACCAAGGTTGTCCTGGCCAAAGCGGAGCTATTACTAGCGCTTTTGGAGTTGATTGTTTCTTGATGATCTTTAAAACCCTGCCCATTAGGCAAAAGGGTGGAAACAGGTAAGGGTATTTTCCCCAGTTCTGGTAAAGAGAATTTGTTGCTAACGACTCTGGGTCTGGATTTAGGGACATGTAAAGAGGTAGTTTTCTCATTATCCTTGATGCAAAGCAATCTATTTCCGGTAATCCCCATAAATTTGTTAGTTTCCAAAATATTTGGTTTGATAGCTCCCACTCGCTGGAGTTTGCTTTTTGTCTTGACCTCCAATCCGCTATTTTGTTTTCTTTTGATGGGATCCAGGACGCAGTAATCATGGTCCCATTCTCGTTGAGAAATTCCCAAATCCTTTTGGCTATAGTTGTTATTTTTTTTCGATTTGGTCCCCCCTTTGTGTATTAGGTAGTGTAATGCTGTCATGTTGTCCATGAATATATGTACTAACCTGGGCTTCCTGTCCTTCAAAAAAAGTTTTCAGAGCTAACTCTGCTGCTATGAGTTCTAACTCGTTTATGTGGTGGTTCTCCTTCTCCTCTTTCGTCCACACTCCCCCTGTTGATCTCCCCCCCCCCTCTAGGGAAGCTCCCCAACCTTCTTCCGACGAGGCATCGGTGTGGATCACTAAGTCTGGATTCCCCAGTTTCATTGGAGCTCCCTGGCTCAATGTTATGTTGTTCACCCACCATTGTAGTTCCTTTAGGGATTCCTCCGAGAGTTTTATTTCCTCCTCGTATCCCAGTTTCTGATGTTGTCCCTCTATCAGGTCTTGTTGCAATGCTCTCACTTGCATAGGTGCCATTGATATGGCTGGCAGAGTTGCCTGTAGTTTCCCTATTAGGCTCGCTAAACTCCTTAAACTTATAACTTTCTGTTTCAGAGTGTCCTGACAGAGGTTCAATATTTTGTGGACCTTTTCTCCTGGCAACCACACTGTCATTGTGTTGCTGTTTATTATCATGCCAAGAAACTCCATCTCTTGTGATGGCTTCAGTTCTGATTTTTCCCAATTTATCGAAAACCCTAATTTCTGCAGCAGGAATAACACTGAATCCCTTGCTTGTATGGCTTCCTCTTTTGTCGATCCAATGATCAGTAGGTCGTCTAAGTATGCCACTAGTTTTATCATCAGCCTCCTTAGGACTGTCAATGGTACTTTCAGTAATTTTGTAAAGATTCGTGGGCCTGGGCCTACCCCAAAGGCTAGAACACACATTTCGTAAAGTTTTTTCTCCCATCGAAAACGTAAATACTTTTGGCTCTCCGGATGGATTGGGATGTGCCAATATGCATCCTTCAAATCTATTTTTATCATGTAGTCTCCCTGATTCAACAGGTCTGACACATTCTTCATCCCTTCCATTTTGAAGTGGATGTATGGCATGTATGAGTTCACTTTTTTCAAATTGATAATAGGGCGAAACTTGTTTGGCTCCTTTTTGGGCCTTACAAAAATTGTTGACAGAAATTGGTCCTTCACAGATTGTACCTCTTTCAGGGCACCCTTCTGTATCATAGTCTCTATTTCCTTGCTCACTATTTCTTTTTTCTCCTGAGTCATAGGAATTTGTTTTGGTTCCCCCCACTGTCGGGGTTTGCCCACTATTGGGAGTCTCCACCCGCTCACAATCTCTAGAATTGTCTGATCTGAAGTCAATATTTTCCAGTTTACTAGAAAGAGCCTTAGCCTGCCCGCTGATTGCGGAATATTTTGTATTTTTGAATTTTCTGGAAAAAGATTTGATAGCTTTGGGTGGACAAAATTGAGACTCTCTGGTTCCCATTGATTGGCTACCTGTGAGTCCTTGAGTGTTATGTTTGGTTGATGAAACTTTCTTACCTCTGTTCCATCTGTTAAAACCACGACCTCTTGACACCCCTCCACGTGGCATGTGGTTCGTGGAAGGGCCCTGTTGATTGGGCCGAGTATTTGGTGGAAAACGTCTTCTGACTGTTGATGATGACTTTCCCATGAGTTTTTCTGCAGCATCTTGCGCCTTAGCTGTTGCTTTCACATGCTTTTGAAAGCATTCACCGAATAAAAATTTTGACTCTGAGTTCAGGTCCTCAACGTTGTCTTTAATAAGGCTCTTGGCCTGTTTCACGTCATTCAAACCTGCCAGTATTGACAATCTCCTTTCATATGTGACCTTGTTGATCACTTGGCCCAAGATGACAACAGCATCATTCAAATTTCCCAGAACTGTCGCAGGATCAATCTCTTCAACTTCATCACCACCGTTAACCACGTCCTGCATTTTTTGCCATGCTGAAGACAGTGGTCCTAACACTTGAAATAGTCTCTCGTGTATTTTCTGGTTTTCGTTGTCTTGTGACACAATTTTATGAAGACCCTTCTTGTCCAGTAGTGCCTTCATGAAAGGATCCAATTTTGTGGCAGTTTTAATGTTCTTTGGTGGTTGAATGGTAGTGAATACCTCCAGTTCCTTTTCTTGGAGATAGGTCTGGTTCCTGTTCTGTAAAAATTCAGCCAATTCCTCAGACAGTTCCCAGGATGTTGATTCCGATTTTATGTCTGGAAGCATGAATCTCTTTGCTGGAGGTTGAACTTCTTCAGGTATAGGGCTTCCAGGTCTTCCTCCTACAGCTTGTTCGTTGTCGGCCATTATTAAATTCACTGATTAGTCAGATTAAAAAAGATTAATAAGTTGGTTATGTTTCAAGAATTTTGTTTCGTGCTGGTCGACTGTGTCCTTCTTCGGTAGAATTTACAAGGGGAAGGGCACTGGCCGAACGCGGCCTTTTGGCCACTTTTCGGATCCCATGGTCGCACCATAAAATCTTGCAAGATTTTTTGATGTAAAATCTTTGGTTATATTGCCTTGATACATTTTTATCAATAGGAAGGGTTTCAGTGCAAAGAAATGCTAGAAAACCAATTCAATCAATAATGTAACACAAGTATTCGCTCAAATTTATCCACGCGAAATTTTTTGAAATCGTGATTCGCTAAAATAAATCCAAAAAAAATCAAGATTTTCCTGGCTCGCTAATATACGCTAAAATTTGTCTCGCTAAAATTTCTATGATTAAAGTAATAAAAACATATTTTGTAGTGAAGCTCTAGATTATTAAAAAATACCATATTATATATCGTAAATGTATAAAAAGAAGGAACCATCATAAAAATTAAGACTAATAAAATTAAAAATTTTGTGTAAGAGAACTTATAAATAATTTTTAATATGTGAAAGGTATTTAAATAATTTTAATAGATCTATAATAATATATATGTAAAAATGTAGGTGCCATAAATTTTCATCATTTTCCTATTGAAACGTTGCAAAACCTTGACATATTTCAAATCTTGGATGATTTTTCTGTATTCGTGCAAATCTTTTTCATCTTTTGTATCTTGGTTGAAATTCTATTAGTTTTCAAGCAGAAACTTTAAAAATTATAAACCTAAAATATCCTTGATTTCAAAAATGATAAGGCGTAAAATCTATGGAAAGAATATTTTTGAAAGAACATTACAAAACAAGTCTATTAACAAAACGAGAAAAAAATAATAATTACACATTTTTTTTATAAGGGACACGTTTATAAGGAACTCGAGGCTGAATAAGGAATTGTTAAGAATTCTCAGGCTGACAATAAGAATAAAATTTTATCAACAGTGTGCTACATATTTTGAACAATACAAATTAAATACCTTTAAGCCTTTAGGGATTCGTTTGTTTTTTGTGTGTGTTTTTTAGCTTAGCAACAAATCAAAAATGAACTAAACTATTACTAGAAAATATAGTGGACCCATTATTTTGACCGCTGGGCCCAAGCGGAACCAAAAAATTTTATACATCGTATATATAAGGGTCCCCTTTTTTTACAGCTGGGACATGGCTGAACCAATGTTTTATATATAAACTATTACTAAAAAATATAGTGGACCCATTATTTTGACCGCTGGGCCCAAGCGGAACCGTAGAAATCGAATCAAAAGATAAAAAACAACTAAGAAAATCTAAAAGACACTAGTAGGTTTTAATGGAGTTTGGAAACTATTCTAGTCGCGAGTTAGGGAGTTGCTAGCTTCGAGTTGGGGAGTTAAAAAATTACCGGCTACCGAAAAAGAATAACATACATCAAAAGTACGATTTTAAAAGTAAATGTAATGTGAGAATAATGTATAACACATATAATACGTATAATACATATACCACCTGTAATATGCTTATTTGCCTTTAACACGTGCGCTGAGAGCATGGAAAGCTATTTTCTACTGCCAATTCATATCCATTTATATTTCCTGCATCACATTGAGTATAAATATAATTCTTGATTAAAGTTACTTTAGAACCATTGTATTTTATAATGTGATCAAAATTTTTATTAAAAAGTGTCAATTCCAATGATAAAATGACAAAAGAAAGTGTCATTATTTTTCTAGCTCTATAAGCTATCTCTACGAATTTTTTGAGGCTAAGATGACTGTCAACTTATATCCTTTTATACAATAAGCATCACTTGCAGTATGACCAATATTTTTTGGGGAATTTGTTTGACAATCATTGTATTTAAAGATTTTGTCAATATTTTTACAAGAACGTGTCATGTTATCAGCATTATGACAATGACATAACAGTACTAAGTATTTTGGCTTTGCTAGACAGCACCTTACCATTTTCATGATCTTAAAGTCAATAATATGTTTGGTACTGGCTGATTTGAAATTTGTACTTTTGGGCTACATTAGTTTAAATTAGAAAATTTTCGGTCGCCGTAAAGTTTTACGAACATCCCAACTCGAAACTAGCAACTCCCCAACTCCCCAACTCACCAACTAGAAAATTACCTAGACTCGTTTTAATAACAAGAAGAAGGCAAGATTTCAGTCTTAAACATTTACACGCTTTTTTATAAGAATATCTTTAGTGAGAATATCAAATAAAACATGACCGAATTTAACCGATTCGAATAACAAGGTTTTGAATTTAAACTTTGAAGCAGAAATAAAAATAAATCGTTTGAAAAAAGTTATTAATCCAAATGAAAATGGACGGACTATCCTATCGTATTACTTCGAATAAACGCCCCCTCCTCAAATAAATGTTGCATTTAAAGGTACTATAAAATGCTCGAAGTGCTACTGAGAATGTTTTACTAAAGGAAGAAACGCATCGATTCATAGTATTTCAACTCGTACTTTCGTGACTAATAGGCAGGACCTGCGCTAAAACAAACATTGAAAAGATGAATTCTTTATTGAATCTGGAGAACGTAGGACAAAAGAGGAATTGTTCAATAAAAAGAATAACGCCTCTCTTAAAAGTTAAAACTTGATAAACACCCGGGACGTTTATTTTAAGTAATACGACAAACCAAGAGATAAAATGACTTTTATCACGATAAAGCTTTTTTGTCGGTGTTAATTTATCACAGTTATCAAGACAGGCTTTTTCTTCAATTCGACAGTTGGAGGGGGTAAATCACCAGAAAACGTCGACAACAACAAATAAGAAATTACTAGCCGGTACCCGGCGTCGCACGCCGGTGTTGCTAAACGCGTCTAGAGCCCTTTGGATGGTGAAGATGGCTTGAAAACACGATATAAAAAATTTAAAAGAAAAATAATTTTTTGTTTTATATATGACATGGACAGCCTCCAAAAGTTAAGTCTGCCTGGAGTTTCTTGTCACCTTGGGGTTAATGTCGCCTGACTGTCTTATATTAAATGACAGTCAGCCTGTCCCAAGCCAGGATAAAGACAGATGGACCTAGAGAGGTTTTCTACATTCCCACTTTTTGCCAAATACAATAGTTTAGATTACTTTCAATTTCTCAAACTGGATGCTAAAAGCCCAACAGAAACAAAAAGAAAAAGGCTGGTAAAGGGAACTAATTTTCGCGGTAACATTTTAGGGTGTCTTCCGCGAAATGCAAATTTCACTACAAATCTGCCTTCGGCTTTTTATTCGCTCTTTTCATATTTACTGGGATTTGGGAATCGCCGAGAGCTGAGGTTTTTCCCTTTTTGATTTTACTTTTGCGATTCCCTCTTTACCGCATGGGTTACGAGTGGATCTAGTGTCGCCTGGGGAAGGCTCTACTTCTGTACGGATAGGCCCCGTAGCGGAAATACAGCGCTCTCCGGGTGTACGGAGTCTCTCCAACCCATCCAGGTTGCCTGTTTTCATTTGCTTTTTTAGCAACGTTATATAGTTCGAAAAACGAAATTTTAATATACATATTGTAGTTAAACGCTCTGTATATATTTTTAAGGGGCATAACATATATATACCAAACCGTATTGGTGATGAAAGAGAATTTAATAATAAAAAAATCCTCAAAAAACCCAGCAAATGGAAAGAATTTAGGGAAAAAGTAGGTGTCAACTAATATCGAAAATTAGTTTCGTATCTCACCGCGAAAATAAGCTCTCTCAGTTTCCTGGTGTTTTGCAATGTTTCTAGCCTCAATTTCTCTGAAAACCTGATTGTAGTCAATATCTAATTGGTACAAATTTCGTCAGTCAAAAGTGATGATATTTTTGGCCGAAAGTTTTCCACCTAGAAATCTGCTACCGATAAGGTAAGTTCATATAAAATTCGCCAAAGTTATTTTAATGTACAATCTATGAAGTTTTGTCAATATGATTTGACGGGTTTTGTGTCAAAAAAAGAAAAGGAAATCAATTAAGTTATGTTTTAGTATCTAAATCAATTGCATAGTGTTAAAAATGTTACAAAATAAAAAATTAAAAATTTATAAAATTTACAAAGTTAAAATTTTCTTTTTTAAATAATTTTCTGTTTTATAAGAATAAAATCTTGATGAAATAAAAATAGCAGTTCTAAAATAACATTCAAACGGGTGTATTAACGGCTTAACAATCATTCTACCAAGGTCTTTACTATCTATGACTAATAGTTGACGCGAAGTCTCCTAAGAGGTTAGAAAAAAGGGTGAACTACCTGATTTTATAACTGAAAAAGGGCACGAATTAATTTGAGGTAATAATACTGGGTAAGTGCGATACTTAGATGAGTAGACGCCACCACAGTTTTCGAAAAATAAGACGCAGTAACGCAACAGCAAAAGTTTTAATCAAATAAAAATATCTCAATCTCAGCATGCACTCTAGGATCGCAAACAACCAAACGCAATAAACCAAGGAGCTTCAAGTTCCTTGAACAAACCGAGCAACAAACCAACAATAACGTCTTAATGTTCTTTACGATCTTTGAGTTTGGTTATAGGCGAATGTCGTGAAGAAGATGACGATGACGACCGCGAACGTGAAAAGTAACCGCTCACTAAAGGAAAGATTTAAAGCAATTTTAGTTTTTGTGATCACACTTTAAAAGCTAATGAAGCTCTCTACACGTTTTTTTATAAGCATAACGCTTATAAGCATATCCAGGCTCAAATCTTGCAAAAACTTAGGCATCGCCTAAGTATATGCTGAGCCTCAAATTTACAAAATTTCAAAGCATTTATCCCCTAATTTACAAACAACACCAAACAAATTGCACCATCACTTACGCATAGCATAGATAGGCATATTCGAGGCTCAAAAAACTAATTTTGCTAAGCATAATGAGGCTCACAAAAATTTACCCCATGCTTATAAAAAACGTGTATTTCATCAATCCGAAAGGAAAACGAACTCGTGAAATTTTCCGTACCACTTTCCATCCTTTTCTGAGATCGGAGAGCACCTGTTTCAGCTCCTCCCTTGATTGGGCCCAGGATACCCAGAATTAGTCGTGCTGAAATAGGAAAACAAAAATAATCTCAAATGAAAACAAGTGTTGCCTACGGAAGCCCTTACCTTTGGCTGGATTTTTGAATGTAATGAAAGTTCCCAAGAATTGAAAAGTGAACAACTTACAATCACGCACAATAGAGGATATGAGAAGTTTATATCCCATTAGATAGGGTGACAATGATCAAATTTAAAGTTAAAGCAAAATGTAACTGTCTTACTTACTGTGGTCATCTATTTCATTCATTACGGGACCACCATCCGTCTGTGTGGACCAACAAACCATCTGCGGTGCGATACGTGCTGTTTGGGTTTCCTCGTCTTTCATGTATCGGGGATTTGGTACATTAGCAAAAGTATTTCCCATTTTGTGATCTTTTATTATTTATAACTGAAAAAAAGAAGATGGGTATAACAAAACTTCCAGACGAATCAATAATAAGTAAAACAAACTAAAAGCAAATTGAGTGAAGGTTTGGGAAATTAACCAGGGCTTAATTTCAGTTTTATTGCAAATCATCATTAATCAAGCCCTGGGATAAGAAATTTTCAATGGATGTGTAAATTACAAAGGGATAGACATGAATTCAGTTTTTAAAAGTGGGAAGATGAAACGTGCAAAACGAAATTCTTTGATACTGTGTCATATAACATTGTGGTTCAGTTGCAGGTGAATTCCAAAAACAAACCATTTGAAGTGGTTTGTCTCCCATATGGAATGGGGATCTCATTGAAGGTTCTCCAATCAAACTTGGGTAGTGATGGAACTTGTTGACATGACTCTTGAGCAGGTTGGTAAATGCAATTGCCATAAACAAACCATATTAAATGGTTTGTCTCCCATATAGAATGGGGATCTCAAGTTAGGTTGGTGCAAAGCTGTCTTCTTTCCAAACATTGACATCTCGATGACAGTGGCAAGTGATTGAATGTAAGGTAGTAACAAAGCAAGTTTCATCTCTTCATAAGAATTGTTTAACCGTTAATGTCATCAAAATTGTATTTGCACAAACAATGGCAATTTCTTATCAATACCCTGCCCAACCCAATCAAAAATAATGTGAAAGACAACACGATTAAGAAAAGCTACTATAGATACTAAATTACATACAGAAACACAATCTCATTATAGAAAAACTCAACAAACGATTGAACTGAAAAAATCATTAGCCAATCAAATTTTTTTTGTTCAAGTAGTTATTATTCCGTTTACATCCTAAGTAGCTCATGAAAAATAAAGTAGGAGTTAAAATAAAATCAAAGAATCTGAGGGTATACAACATTTTTTGTATAGCATTTGCGTCGAGCATACCCTTGTTGGAATGAATTACAAATTTGAACTTTAACACAGTTGAATGCACGTGTGCGAGGAAAAAGCAACATACAGTTGTCCGTGTGAGAAACATGGTCGACGCAAAAAAATAACCAACTTTTTCATAAGTTTGCCCCTGGCTTTTATTGATTGTAACAGCATAAGATAGCCGTAGTGGAAACTGGACCCTTTTCAGTTGAAATGGTAAATTTGTGTCGTTGGGACACAAATGTGATCCTGGGAATCAAAGTTCTTTGACCAGCAAAAAAACCAGTAAGAATTTCTGCATCAATGAGATTGTCTTGTAAATTACAGACCTTGAGACGCGTTCCATTACAAAGACCATCTTTCAGGGACAAATTACGAAGTAACATTACCACCAGACCCCACTTTAAGATTTTAACTTGTGTCTAGGCATTCCACTTGGGGTAATTGAGTTTAGAAACTCTTGAGGATAAAGATCAACTTCCTCCTGTTGTATCAGCAAACCACCGAATCAAAACTGAAATAAGTACAGACATCCCCCGTCTGACGTTGCAAAATTTTTTCATTGATTTCCAAGGCTTCTTCATTTGTTGGAGTTAAAATCACCCGTTTTGTTAGGTCCTCACCATCTGCAAAATTTCCGAAGATTTGTTGAATCAGATCAGAGTCTTTCGGGAGCACACATTTGTTCTGGAATTTCGATGCACCCTAGATATGGTTCATGAGCTTTCATTGGCAAAGCACCCTCACCCAATCGCAAAAGAAAGTTGGAAAATTCTTGCTCCCCGATACCTGTCCGCATGTTTTGATTCAAATGAAATAACTTGTGCTAGAGGCCAAAGAGGACTTCTTTTCAAGCAACTTTCAACAACCTGGGCTGGACTTCCTCTTTTTACAAACCGGAAGGGTTTGTCGAAAGTCGCCACCTAACAAAACAACTTTTCCAGCAAATGGTACGCCACTGTTACAAATATCCCTCAACATTCTATCTACAGCTTCAAGAGCATGTTTGTTTGGGGATCATTGATGCTTCGTCGAAGATAAAAATATCTTGATTCCTCAAAAATTCTGCATGGGTACTATTGGGTTTCACACTACATGTAGAACCATCATTAACAGGTACCGGCAACTTGAAAAGACTGTGGCACGTCTTCCCCCCATCAAGAAGTGTTGCAGCAATACCTGTCCAGGAGGAGGTGGAAACAGTGAAAGATTGAGCTCTGGCCTCCTTTATAATGTAGTTGTAGGTGTACGTTTTACCGCAACCACCAGGACCATCAATAAAAAATAGCTTAGCCGAGTTGAAATCATTATTTGAAAGAGCGTTAATGACAGCATCAGCTATAGTGGTTTGAGCCTCATTCAAGGATGGCCTAACACGGTCGGCTTCCACTCGATTAGCAGCAGCAGCATTTGGTTGTTCCTGAACAATCTCTACATCCAAATCAGGCAGATTGAAATCTTGTAAAGACTTTCCAAATTGATGGAGCATGTTTGCAATGTTAGATAAAGTCATTTGCTCAGCTTGCAATTCACTATGGTGACGTAAGAAGTCTTGTATCATGTGCTCCTTAAAACTCTCCCATAGCTCTGCTGGGTTATTTGGCTCACCATGAATGAGGATGGTGCAAAACGTTCTTCGAATTTTGACTGGTGTGGCAACATGAACTACTTCATTCAAAGTCTCAACCCAGATATTATCATCAGCTAAAAGACCCCTTGCTAAACATGCCTCTCTGAAAGTTGGATAGATTTCCCCGTCAAAAGTTCTCAAGTATTCAAAGGATGTAGCACCTGGAACGTGTAATAACAAAACTCTTAGAAAATATCTTTCACCTTCACGTATACTTGCATTATACATCCGACTGATTACTGTTCCATGGCCTCGCTCTCTAATCGTATGGTTTAGAGTGCAATTAACGATTAATCACGAGTAACAAAGGAGAAAATAGTAATTTGCACGAGTCCGAAGGACGAGTGCAAATTACGGTATTTTCTCCTTTGTTACGAGTGATTAATCGTTAATTGCACGACAAAACATACGATTCCGAGGTAATCGACAGTAAAAAGTTTTGAAAAAGAATCTTTTTCTAACTTTTATATTTTTGTAAACATTCGAAAACCTCCTTTTTTTCTTTTGTTTAAAAAGAAAACATTGCAGTGTAATTTTTCTTTGTTTTCAATTAAAAGAAGCTATTGTAACGTAAAATTTCTTTGTTTTTTATTATATAGTAAAAAAAAGTCTCTGACACATGACTTGGGAGAGAAAAGAATAAGGGGACAAAAGTGTCCCCCCGCCGAAGAGTGCAAAAAGTGGTAATAGTGCAATTAACGATTAATTGCACTCCTCTAAACCAATCAGATTCGAGTAATTTTGCACGGCTGACGATTATTAATATAATTGATGTAAATTAGCATGCAAGATCTGAAGATAAACTTACCGTCAATGGCTCTAACTTGGGACAGTCTGATAAAACATGGGACAGCAATTCGGCCATCATTTTACAGAACCTCCAAAGTCATTTAATTAACATAGTCGCAAATCTCATAGAAAACAAACTTTGTTGTCAAGAGAGATTTAGCAGTAAGTGAAAATACAGACCAGAAAGTCAACCATCCCATTATATGACCACTTGTCCCAAGTTAGAGCCGTTGACGGTACACAGGAAAAAATTCAGAAAAATTCCTTGTGACTTTTTGGTGAATTCACATTGAATCTAGGTGAAAAGTTGCAACCTTTCTACAATCCACAGCTTTTTTGAGTGAATTATTGAATGATTGCAGCTTTTCACCATGAATTCACTAAAATGTCACGGTGATTTTCTCGTAAATCTTATCATTTGATGTCCACAATATAATATATAAACAATGGCCATATTATTGCAAAAATCCTTTCAGTGTCTTTGGCTGCCAAATGTATAAATACTACGATCCATGTACAACTGTTTGCAGGACAAAAATGTCATTCTAAAATTTTAAACATGTACGTTAACACCAAATTATTGAGCAATGTTAATTTTAGCAACCAGAAATACCAGGGCTAAAAAAACACAGTAATCTCTCAGAGTTTTTTATAACTCAATTCAACGAAATGAAGTTTATTCCATAAATTGGTTGATGCTACGTTAAATCTCATCTGATAAATTCATTCTTCAGTTCGCCAGTGTTGCACATCTTTCACAGCGGCAAGAAAGCATCTGCCATGATGTATGTGATTTGATAAATACCCTTTTAGGTTTACTCGGTTGACATTACTGCATGGGCTGTCTGGTGGGGCTGGTTATATAAGACATAGTAGTCAATCAGCTACTCTTCAAATTGCCATTGGAAAATAATAAGCATGAGATTTGTTTTATTCTAACAACTTCTCTAAAAATAAAGAACAAAAAGCTCATAATTAACAGCAACTAAATTCAGGGCTGAAATTAGGACCTGCTGTCTGAGTCTAAACATGACTAAAGTCAGTCAAAGGGAAATATAGGCAAAAGTCAAATCAGATAACCAAAACAACACACCATCCACATCCAGAAAAACATTAACATTTATGATGATTTTGACTGAATTAGATAATTTTGAGCCAGTAAAACTAAAACTCACACAGACAGTTTAATTGATATATAGTGTAAATTTTTATTGAGAGAAAAACAGTCAAAGTCCAGGCCAGTTATTAGTCCAACACTCCAACACTTGCTTCCCATCCATCAAAAACGAGAAACCAACTTTTCAAGATATTGGTTTTCATTGCCGTGGTCGTACAGCGTAAAGCTATTCACAGTATTTTGATGAAAATTATCCTAGTAAGTGCGTTCGCAGCTCGATTTTCTGTCTTCCCGAAATCTTTCTCTCACTCACTCAGCCAGAGTCCAAAGGTCGAAAAATATCAAGAATCTTGATATTTTTCATTTAACTGTACCAGGGCCCTAAACGATTCCTCCAATTATACGGTACTGGCCTCTTTAAGTCGCTTAAATCGTTTATCGGCCCTGGCTCGCGAGGGTGGAGTTCATAAAATCTAAAAATGAAGATAAGAAGGTCACGTTTTTCTACTAATTAAAAACACGGGGAATTAATTCTCACCAACGGGATGATTTCTCTTCGTAGTGCATTTGCCACTTTTGTGCTATCAAGCTGTTGCCTTGGTTGCATATTGTCTTTACTCAAAAAAAATTGCTACAACGTGCTCGCCAGAAAGATCTCACAAAACACAGCTTCTTCCTATGTTCTGTCATTTAACTAGTTATTAAGCCAATTGCGGAACCGTATTTTCATCTATCGTTCTTAATTTTGTCATCATTATTTTCCTCCTTATCATCATCAGAAAAATCAGACAAAGTGATATCTAGATCGGAAGGTGCGTCTGCAATTCTTTTTTGACGTTCTAAAAATGAAAATTCAAGATGAACAATATCGACAGTCGAACAATGAACACTAAGATCCAGAAGTTGTGAGATCAATTCACTATAAATTCTGAATTACAAGTCTTTTTTTCTTTTTTTTTCCACAAACCAAGAAAGTACGGACTTAGAAGCTTTAGTATTGTGGTATATAAAATATGACTGTGTGAAGTAACATTTTTGAATTTTGTATGAAAAATTCCAAGCTACCAACAGCCTGTTCGAAAAAAAAGTCTCCTTTTAGGTCTTTTTATTCTGACCATAACTTTTTAATTATTTGCCGTATGACAATCAAAACTTTGTTATCGTTGGAAAGATATTAAAGTGCAATTGTATTTTTCGCTAATTTATATTTCAAAAGTTGATCAAGAAAATGGAGAAAATGAATTTCGTGTACAATGTATTAATGTGCACCTATTTCATCAAAAACTCTCTTACTGGCAAGTGTTGGGTACAGCAGATTTTTTGATCTGTGAGCACGCCCTGAAAAGTTTTTCCAAAATTTTTGTTTTCAAAATTGCTTTTCTTAACAAATCCTGATGCAAGTCCAGTATAAAAAATTGACCGGAAGTTTATAGAATATGCGATCGATCATTCCTGAAACTACAGTAGCATAGTTAAATGACTTCAAAAATGTATAATTTATCTGGTAGGCTCAAGGGATAAGCAAGGCATCATTTTTAAATTTTTAGAACAAGGAAAAAACTTCTGAGTTTTTGTCATTTCTGATTTCAGCAGCAACCAAAGAAAAAATACAAATATGTTATTGAAGAATATTCAGTAGAAATTGGTTGGTGTCCACTAATAATAAGAGGTGTCCACCTTTTGAATAAGAGGCCAGAAATTATGGAGCACCACCTCTGTTTTGCACCCCAGCGGGAGTTTTAAGACCAGTGTAATGACATTTAAGAATATTGAAAACATTAGATGGGGTTTAAAAATTATCCTGAACATGATGGGGTGATGAAAACTTCTCCAATTTTCAATTGGCTGAGACCATTAATTACATAAAAAAATATTAAAGATTTTTTTCTGTATCAAGCTATCAAAACTTGAGTCCTGCATGTACGAACCATAAGTAATTTACTGTAATGTGTAGGAAATTCGTGATGAACACTTACCAATTTTATCAATTTGATTGAGTGAGTCACGGTCTTCAGTATCATCGTTTGATCTCAATAGATCTTAAATAAGAATAAAATTTGCTTTTAAAGTAACCCTAAAAGCAGCGTATAAGTATGTAGGAAAAGGATTTGAGGTGTCAAGATATTGAAAAAATTTTGCAAGTCAGTCGTAAAGGACAATTACCGTGTAGCTGTAGAACAGCCAAGTATTTGTCGTCATCCACTCTCTTTCTTTGCCTTTCTAAAAGAGAGAAACATACAGAAAAATTAATGTCTGGGTTTATATTTCGGGCAGGTCTAAAACGCCTAATAGCTACTAATTAATACTCACTACCTAATACTTAATATTTACTGTATATACCTCAAAATTGCTCGAAAGTACCTTAAAAATAATCAGCATGCCCAATTCCACCTAATTTGAAAATTTGGTGTTAACAAAATTTCAACTTTATGTCTTAAAGCGTTTTGAAGGCATGAAAATATTTTCTCCCTTTTTTTCTCTTCACTTTATTTGACTTTAGAAATTTTTAAAGGTGCCAATTGAACTTTTGCCTATTATTGATAAAGTTACATTATTTGACAAAAATATTATTATAGTTATTGAGTATAAATCCCTACGAACCAATCTCATGAAGTATTATGACACTACTCAGTTAGATGCAGATAATACAAAAGGATACAGTTAATGATTTATATTAATTTAATCTCGAAGAGCGTTTAAATAACGTTTTAGCCAATTGGATCTTTATAAAGGAGACAGGGGTGTATAAGAAATAACTGATTTGAATATATAAATATGTTTTCTTATAATTAAGTTAAAGTAATAAGAGAGAGCAGGAAAAAAGAAAAAAACTAAGATGATGACCTTTTGCTTCATACTTATATGGGGCGAAGAAAATATTAACTTTAATGCAAATATTTCTTTTAGATAACACATTGAAAGACTTTAGGTAAATATTAATTTTAATAAAATAAATAAAATACTTATGCGTTAGCATTCAAATTCCACGAAACTTAGAATAAAGATTTTGAACATGCGAAGGAGAGCCAGGGCCTTGAAGTTCTGGTCTGTAAAGTATCCAAACGGATTAGGTAGTAAGTATTAAGTAGTAGGTATTAGGTGTTTATATTTCTGGCTCGATGGAACACAACCTACTTTCCTACTGTTTAATGAGATTTTAAAAAAAGATAATAAACCGATATTACCTTCCTTTTTATTAGCTCATATGTGGGTATATTCAGTCAATCCTAATCTTCCGAGTCCTCCGAATCGATTGGATCTCCCTTCTCAAATCTTTCCAGGTATCTTTTCTCTCGAGATATAATCTTTTTGAAAGTGAAGTATTCTGATTCAGATTCTGACTCACTCTCCGCTGCTGTCGATTCTTCACTGGTTTCTCTGTATTGTTTTACTGGCTTAGCTTTCCTCATCAGACTGTGGAAATATTTGTCGTCTTCAATACCGTGGGTTGCTCTGAGGTGGTTATCCAGCCTTACAGGTGCTTTTGAACGAGCTGTCAATGGGCACAATCTTCTTACTACCTTACGTCGTTTTGTGACTCGCTTCTTGTGAAGATCATACTGGCTTTTCAGACCAAGCGCATTTTCTTCGGTCAAACCATGCTTCCTCATCGCATAGCCTTTGAGATTGGATTGCTCGATTCCACAAAAAGGACATTTGACGGTCTTACACTTTAGCTATAAAAAAACAAAAAATAAATTAACCCTTTAACGACCGATGGAATGATATCTCATTATTGTGTTCTCAAAAGACTGATGCTGAGATATGTTCCAAGAATACGGAAAAATTAAAATTCGTAGATTATTTTTAGCTTCAACTTCCAAAAAGGATATTGTCATGCTGATTTGAATATTTTTTTCTTAATTTGCTGGACTTTTTTTCGGTGTAATTTTCCCTTACAATTCTGGGTGTGCGAATACTTATCTTCAAGAGTTAGATGTATCAAATTGATGTTAGATATCGATAAAAGAAGTGCAAATAAGGTCGGTGCTAATTTTTTTTAGCGGCTGAAGCCCAGCCGGCCATGAAGTTGCAAGACCTTAGATAGCAGACGAAATCCAGCTTCTGTCATAAATTCAGCTTTCAGGGGCCGAAACCACATAAAAGGTGGAGTTCAGGTTTTACAGTTTAATTCTCCTTTACGCATTATCATAACTTTAGAAAATAAAATTCTTTGAGCCACTAAAATTCCTTCCAGTTTTCGTAATCATTTAGATTATCTGGGAGATCAAAATTTTGAAGCTTGTTAGTAACAGACTGACATGGGATTTCTCCCTTCATTAATTTTCTATGACATGTTGTGCATACATGGAAGTTACCATCGAACAAGGTTACATGATTAAAATTTCTATTTCTTCAAAGTTGATCAATGAGTACACAGATTTTTTAAACATACTGCGGTTACACATTACACAGATGTAAGAAGGACCCTCCAGCTTTTTCTGCTTGAAGTTTTCAACCCTTTTTCCTGAGTTAAGTTTTTTGTTGTTAATGTAAGAGGATTTAGCAACTTGCCGCATCTTTTCTTTTCGCTGTTCATGTTTTTCTGATCCTTTATTCAATTCACGTAAAGATTTTGCAGTTTTGCGCATCTTTTCTTTTTGGTGTTCGTGTTTTTCACTACCTCTAAGTTCTTCAAACCTTCTTTTACGCGAAGCTTTTTTTGCCAACATAGTACCTCTTTAGAAATCACTCTTTTGGTATTTTCGTATGCGTGAAAATTGGTTTTCAAATAAATGACATTAAACAAATTTGCCCTATACTCAGATCTTATGTAATTCTTCATTTCAGTAATATTTCCAAACTGCAAAAGTACTGACGTACCGATTTCACCAGGAACTTGATGGCCCTTTACATCTCTACTATGGGAATCAAAAACAAAATATTTTTCATTGTAATGGAGCACACCTAAAGAATTTCCAGCTATTACTAAGACGGCACCAGGATGTTGCAACAAAAGTTCTTCATTGACAAAATTTACTGAAATACCTTCGTTTTCAAAATATCCTTCAACGATATTGAAATCTAGTGAACAGATACTATTTCCAGCTGCAATAACCTTCTGCAATTCTTCAATTAATGGTGATTGTCTAGAGATGCCAAGATTTTTAAAATTTAGTTCCTCTTGATTTAAAACATAAACCAAATCACGAGTCTTCCAAAGTGATAATTTTCTAAGCTGTGCATAGCAAATGGCAAAAAAACAATTGGGTATATTGTATACCAGCAGTCTGGCCAAACTTTGAATTTCCTTGATGAAGAGAACCTTGAATACTTTTTATCTCTTCCTGTGGTGGACCTGGATTAAGTTCTATATCACCTGACAATAGTAATGTATAGTTGACTTTAAAAGTAAACAGAACTGGCTCTGGTAAATTATACCCTAGATTTGGATACTGAACAAACATTCCATTCTTTGAAAATTCGTAAGATTTAGGGATTGCAAAAACTAAAAGTGTAAAAAGCGCTACGAATATAACGGGTTTCAATAATCGAGAAAAAGCATTTTTAGAAAATTTGGAGCCGATAGAAATTGACTTCACATTTCTCTGAGCTGTGTAGGCAAAGCCTCCTATCAACGCAAGGTATGATTCAATGGATATCATTTCAAAACTAAAAGACTATATGTAAATCTCTGAGGTTCAAATATTTTCTAATGTAGCTAAATAAGATATTTGTAAGAGCTGACAATGCAGCTTGGTATTGTAATCACTGACAATGCAAGTGAGTTTCTTTAAAGCTGGTCGATACGTACACAGCTGATGCCTCAACAGAATTCAGTGGCCCGTAGTGCGTGAACCTGAAGGGAAAAAAGGCCTCAATCAGATTTAGTGGCCCGTAGTGCATAAATCCGAAGGGCAAAAAAAAGATGCCACAATCAAATTCAGTGCAGCTAATGAGTATCAAGGGGCAAAACAGGCTTTAAACAGTTCTGAGGAGCAGAGCTGCTAAGCAAATATGAAAGTAAATACTTACTATTTCTGCTTTAATTTAAAATGATCTTGATTTTAACTTGATTTCACAAGAACTATGGACACGACTGGACTGGTACTTCACTGGAAGATTTTAAATGTTAGCAGCTTTGAGCTACCATATTTGGCATATTTGATACAAAAAACTACCCGGATGTGGGATTGTGAGCATTGATTGGCTAAACAGAATGTTTTGATCACGTGTTCACGGAACACAGAACGCCCGAAAAAAACGCCCACACGCCATTATTTCGCCCGAAAAATTTTCTCGATACATAGAAAGACTATCGTAATACTTTCGCTAGGCGAAATTAACAAATGAGACGTATCCTTATCTTTGGGGTCGGTATAAAAACAGTTAGTGACAAACAAAAATAACAAACGGTTTATAGAAGAGTAGACTTTGTGAGACATTGAAGGCAAATAGGAACATCCTACCTGCTTGTTCCACTTGTTGAGCCACTTCCACCTGACACAGGCCAAAAGTGATGAATTTTTGGAGTACTGTTTTTCCCAGGTTCCTCACCTCCAAACCCGAATGGAAAAAGAGAATGTTGCTCTCTCCTAAACAAGGTTCGTTTATTAAGTTAGTTGAATCTACACTTAGACGGCTGTAATAGAATTCTTTAAACTTTCCTTTCACCAACACGCGACCCTAATAAGGATAAGGCGGATAAATGTACTTATAGGTGCTTAGTGAACTAGGGATGAATACACTTGTTCTGAATAACATACATTAAATTGAATTGCGTCACTTCAGCAGCTTGAAAACAGAGCCACTAAAATTTTTAGATTTTTCAGTTGGATATTTACTTGAATTATGGAAAATATGGTATATTACCCGAATCAAGTGAATTCGGTGATGTGACCATCACCGAATGATAACCCAAATTCAGCATTCCGCTGATTGATTCCGAATCCTTTTAATAGCTTGTATATGCTAGAAAATATTTTTGGAAAATATAGTCAGGAGCAAATGACTATTTAACGGTAGTGAGAAAATCTTTTCCTGGTTATGATTTTCAATTTACGAATTTTTGTCTAGATGAGACTGCATAACTTGCAACTGCGAGTTAAATTAACTATGTTAAGTTAACTTGCTATGAGTGAGTTTGACTTCCTTGGTTAACTTTTTTTAGGTCATTCTAGTCAGGCAGCTGAGGTCACATAAAAAAGTGCAGTAGCTACAAAGTTTGCGAGCAAACTACAAAGTTTGCGAGCAAACTTTAAACAGTTGTTTTCAATAGATACGACCTTTCTGAACACAGAATCATCAACCGGACAGTTTGAAAATAATTACCGGACGCGTCCGAAAATATTTTCGTATTTGATGACGTCACAAGCAAAATGAAAATTTTTATGAAAAAAAGCATAGACATATTATATACCAATCGACGCGTTTTTTGACGTAGATTAAGAAAAAGGTTTGTAACTATGTCTGAAAATTTAATGATAAAAAGTTAAAAGCTTCCGAAGTTTTGATGATGTCATATTTACACTTTCTTTAGGATCGATTTTCTCGAGTTAGGTTGAGAAATCATATATACCCACTTAAAAGTCTTCCATATCGATTTTTGAGAGCTTTCGAATGGCGGTCTTAGATTTCAATTTTGATAAGTTTGAATTTTTGATTTTTTTTCGTCTCGGACAGGTAAAATTGACGTTACGGACATAAAGGAAAAGCGTTCTAACTTTTTATAGCAAAAGATATGGTTACTGACCATTTTCTTAATCTACGTTAAAAAACGCTTCGATCGGTATATAATATGTCTATGTTGGTTCTCAAAATTTTTTCAGTTAGCCTATGGGCACGCATGACGTCATCAGGTACTAAAATATTACCGGACACGTCCGGTAAGTAATTTCAACAACTCCGGTTGATGGTTTCTAGATATTTAGGTTGTATATTTTCAATTAAAAGTGGTTTGGGATTGTTCGCACCCCGTGCAATTTTTTTGTGACCTCAGCTGCCTGTCTATTCCCCAAAATTAGATCTCGTTAAATTTTAATTTACTTTCACAGTCAAGTACCTATTTCCTTTCCTTTTTAGCCAAAATATCGAACAAATAATGGGTCATCGGCAAGATTAATTCTTGCCAATTTTGAAAAAGTTTCTGCCAAACAACAGCGAAATTAGCGAATGAGCCTATCCCCTAAAGGCATGTTTTTCGAACTAATTGACGGATTGACAGGGACAAAAGAAAGTTTCTGATATATAGAAAATACTCACTCTTTATTGATATTTACACAATGTCCTTGTGCAAGGACGAATCCACATCCAGACAAAGGTGTGCGAAAGCGTTGGTATTTTCCAAAATGAAATTCTCTTCCGACTTCTTAAATCCTTCCGAAAACAAGTCATTCTAAGAAAGGAGAAGTGATACTTTTATGGATCTACCTGGTTATCAAAACTTATCAATTAAAATTGAAACAATGAAACACATAAGGCATAACTGGTCAAAATAAAAATAATTATAATGAAAGCATATCTATTGGGAGAGACGATCAACACTTCAAAGAAAAGAAACAAGCTAATAAACGCTTTTTTCATAAAAACAATGAGATGCTGTTGCAAATTAAGCCTGTGTTGTAAGTTATGGCCGTTTACGTACGCATTAAGATCAGAAAAAATTATGGTATGCCATTTTATATCCTAAAAGATAATTCATTGAGAAACAACTATTGTATGCTACATAGTCAGAAAATAAATCATTAATAATTTTACCTTGTCGTTTAGGAACCAAGTCCCTTTTCCTATAAATCCAACCGTTTCAATAAGAATGCCATTTTATATCCTAAAAGATAATTCATTGAGAAACAACTATTGTATGCTACATAGTGAGAAAATAAATCATTAATAATTTTACCTTGTCGTTTAGGAACCAAGTCCCTTTTCCTATAAATCCAACCTTTTCAATAAGGATGTAACGAACCGATTCTGTATACTGAGCCTCCAAATAGAGCTTATAATCCTTTATATCCTTGCTTGTCACGTCAGGACCCATGGACACATTGTATCCGACAGCATCTCTCAATTTACATTCAAACACCGAGGTGCCTGAAAATCCATTGAAATCCAATATGATTGTTCTTAGAGTAAAAATAATGATTCTTAGGACTCATTATTAGAAAATCAGAAAATCTGATATGGACTGCTTAAAATCAAACATAGAACAGAAAACGAGTACAGTACTAGGCAAGTACATTAACCTCGATAAAACTCCGGTTCAAGAGGCAACTGGAAAATAAAAAGATTGGTAATTTGAAAGTAGCACTTAAATTCGACTTACTTTGTCTCGACAACGAACTTTTCATTGATAAATGTACAACTGAGTGCCCATGGTTTTATGTCTCCCGCTGATGTCTCGACAAATCCAATGATTTTCAAAGCAACTTTACAAAACAGCTTGTCTTTCCATTTTTCTTACCACCGACTGGTTTGAATAATGTTTTGTACTGATGTTCTATAATATACTCGTTTTTTGACATTGTTTTATTGCGAAGCGAATATACATGAGCGAAGCCGTTTTGCTATAGTGTGCATGTACCTTTAAATTCTATATACCCAGGGGAGCGCATGACGAAAACGAAAATTTAGTTCTCATCTGTTAAATGTGGATTAAGTATTCAGATCCCGGTTGTTTTCGTCCAGGTAAGAGGCGTTACAATATTGGTTTGGTAGATTGTATTTAGGATGGCTTCGTCGAGAAAAAGAACCACTCTACGGCGCCGAAAATCTCCGAGTCAGGGCAACTTCCATAAGAGATATTCCGTCGTCCCGTACATTTTTATCTACTTTAATCAGAAAGCTGATTGGTTTGGAAAACCAGAGCGCGGTCGAAGCGTTCAAATATCAGAAAGCTGATTGGTTCGGAAAACCAGCGCGCAGTAGAAGCGTTCAAAAAACTCTCTCCCTGCGCTCTCATGGTGCTCCCTTTTAAGAAGTCGCTGCATTGACTCTAGACGATGCTATCGTCCGTATAGTATGTTATTATGATATAACATAGTTTGTATATTATATATAAAACGTAATATGTTTCGCGGCGGATAGAGTCTGTGTTTACGGACGATATCAATTTGGCGCTTTTCTTGATTTTATCTTTGCCCTTACCGACCTTGTAGAAGGGTCGGTGATTTTTGCAAAAAATCCCTGCAGATTTATAGACGAACTTGGTAGAGAAAACCAAAACAACACAAAATCGAAATCGAAGGGAAGGATGCAAGTAGGGAGTGAACTTTATCCAAAAAATGGTTGTTTTCTTTGGTGAAGAAGAATGTTATTGAAGGATAATTTGAAGGTTGAAGACCTTACTTAAATGCATTTGCTGTTTCTTTAGCTTTTTTGACAATATTAGTTAGAAAGGGATTGTTTTCCTCAAGGCCCACAAACAAATTCTAACTTTGATATTTTGGAAATTTTATTCAACTTGATGCCTGACACCTGAAGCTTGAAGTAGCATCTAAAGGTAAGGTTTACATTCACTGCATTTTGTAGTTTCTTTTATGGTAGCAGGAATCAGTGTCAGTTGAGACTGAAATATTGACTTTTTCCAGTTCTGTCTCAAGTCAAGTATGATTTTGGCACGTCAAAAATCTTCAATCTCTGAAAAGTTTCTTCTAAAGAAAAAAGGCCTAAATTTTAATAGATTTTACTCCCCTGTTTATTTTTGTTGGGCTTGATTGAGTTTATTCTTTAGCTATCTTTTTATATTTTTTGATAGTCAATTTTTCAGCTTGGCACTTGAGTGACAGTACAGTGGTACCAGCAATATATTTTAGAAACCATGGTGCGGTTATCTGGCATATTTCAACCAATGCATTTCTACAAAATTCAACCAACACATTTCTCGATATCAGACCGACACCCTCCACGGTGTCTAAACAACACTTTCTGCGATATCTAAACAACACTTTCTGCGATATCTAAACAACACTTTCCACAGTGGCTGATCAACACCTTTCCACTGTGCCACGGTGGGCTGATCAACACTTTCCATTATGACTGAAGGAAACCCTCCACAATATCTAAACAACACTTTCCATCTGAACAACGACCCTTCTATGATACAAGAGCAGTACTTCAAACATCTGAACAAAAAGTTTCTTTTTGACTATATTTTCAGCAAGCAGCTGGTTCATTCAAAAACAGCTTTGCTAAGCCTCAGGTCTATTGAAAATTTGAACTATAAATTTTTACGATGTTAGAAAAATTGTATCAAACAGAATCTTTTTTCAATAGACCTTTTTTTAAAGAGGACGTCCTGTTGGATAATTATGTAGTCCAGCCATAAAAACAATGATAGAGCCATGCATAATTACTGTATCGTGCATATTGTAATAATGCATGGTTTTATCATTGTTTTTCTGCTGGACTACATAATTATTCAACAGGGTGGCCTCTTTGAAAAAAGGTCTATTCAAATCTCCACATTCTTCTGGAGAAATGCAAAATTATCTGCTACCCAATCAGTCCATACACAGAATGCAAGATATAAAATTTCCCCTTCACTTTAGGGTAATTCAAGGTGAAACGATGAAATCTTTTATAATAATTTACGGTGAAATTTCAGCTAATCACCAAGTAATTATTGAAAGATTACAGTTTTTCACCGCCAATTCATCTATAAGGTCAAGGTAATTGTTTTTTTCTTGTGATATAGTTTGCAAATTTCATCTAAAATTTTACAACTATAAATCCTGCGAAAACACAAATTTTGTTTGAATCTTGTAAAAAAATAAAAATTTATCATAATTCCTGAACCAATGATCAAAATTACTTTAAATTTAAAATGTAGGGTCACTGTGACGATTGATATGTATTTGTAAAAAAAAAATTCCTCCAAAAATATGTGGTTCAAATTTTCAATTTTAGACCTAAGGCCGAGAAGGCATTTTTGACTGCAAACCAGATGCTTTGCAAAAAATACCTACCAAATTTCTTTACTCAAATATCCTTTTAAATGATCCAAGTGGCAAGCCTGTAAAATCCCACGTAAAAATGAATTAATTTATTCAAAATTAAAAAAAAGATAACCAAATATATGATAGAAATTTCATACACATTTTTTGTGCATGAAAAAAATAAATATTGAATATAATATGTCTTTATATAATGCCCTTTTGATTATAGTAGGGCAAAATAGCAACTATTACTAACATATAGCAGTCAATAAGAAGATGAATAAAGAAAAGTCTTTTCTTAATGACTATCTTGCTAGGAATGGTTGCTATTTTGTCCACAATTGAAGTTGGTGTCAACATTATTGGAAATGTTTATTATATATTTACTTTTATATATTTAATAATTTTCAAAATTATAATCAGTATATGACAACTTAGCACAGGAAAAAAATTGGCCTTTTAGTGAATTCACGGTGAAAAGCTGCAATCTGACAACAATTTACGATTAAATTTCACTTTTTCATCGTGAATTATTAATTGCAGCTTTTCATCGCGAATCCACTGAAAAGTCATGCAATGGTTTACATTGAATTTTTTCTGTGTTGGACTTGAAAGGTTTTGGAAGACCATAAGGTGGGACCAATTTGATTTGTTGTTTTACGGCCCGGACCGAACCTAAAATTTAAAAAATCAAAATTAATGCTGCAATCATTCACACAGGAAAAATCTAAAAAAGTATATATATGCCTTGATTTTCGGGTGAACTCACGTATAATTCACTTTAAAAAGTTACAATTGTGAAAATGAAATCTGTAGTTTCACCCAAAATATCATGGTGATTTAAAAAAAAAAATTGCTATGTGTGTGACTAGTAGTAGTGACTAGTAGACTACAGCTTTATTCAAAAATTTGAAAAGCTTTCTCAAGTTTTTCAGAATTTTATGCTCAATTTTTCAATAAAACTGTAATTCACCAATAATCTTTAATTTCACAAGTTTGGTATAATTACTGATTGTTGCTGTTATAGACTGCAGATGTTTTCACGGGTATAATTATTTACAATACATTTTAATTATATAAGTATGATTCATTCTTTTTTTGCAAACCAAACTGATCCTCTTTTTTCGTTAGCTTGCAGCCTGTAAGAAAACGACAAATTATATTGGTCTAGCCTGAACAGTATATGTAGACAAAAAATTAAAACCAACAATTATGCGTTTTATAAAAATTAAAAAAATTTTGATAAAGAAAAATAATGCATCACACTTACACTTGTAAACTAAAAGAGCTGTGATTGAAAAATGCATGCCACTCTAATAAAATTTTCCTGGAGCAATCAGACAAAGCAAGCCTTATACACTGGAGATAAGCCTGGTGGATACAAGTTTGCATGGGAGGTACAATGCGGCCAGAGCTGACATCGAGAATTCCCATTTCCCGTTTCCCGTTTTTGGATAAGCGAGGCATTAAAAATCTCATTTTTGAGTTTTAAAAATTCGAAATTGGATGTTTTCTCGGCTTTCTTTTTCCACAATCTGATGTGATTTCCCAGAATGCAAACATTGCATCATTTCAATCCAATAGGATCGTATTATGTTATGCGCAGGTGCAAACCAAGGCAGAAAGTGAGGATCAACTCACATGTCAATTCTTTTTTGGATGGCAGCGGTGGACAACACAATGGAATTCGTGACAATTAAATATAATACCATGTCAGCAATGCTTC
>NW_027103653.1:0-6131 GCF_902728285.1 Clytia hemisphaerica | reverse complement strand
GGCGAGTTTGTGAAGTTGAAGCACACGAAGAATTGACTTTTTCAATCATCTGCGGTGGATCTCAAGTTATCTGAAATTGGAATCGTCTAAAACACGATGTGTAATGAATTGTAACGAACGATGATTGTTGATTTTAAAGTCGTTAAAAGTGTTTAAAAGTAATTATCTTGGGAATAAACGAACTGAAAATCAATTAAAACAATGTAACAAAAAAGTTACAGAATTATGTCAATTATGAACGACAGGTGAGACTTTATTTATGTATGGCTTTTATCGGCCAATACGAGACGGGTTTTGGCTATTTTAGAAGAACACACCCCTGTCCACATGTCCTCATATCTGTTAAAGAGTTTTTATGAATACGGGCGAAGAGTGGGGAAACGGTACATCATATTGTCTCAGTGACGCTTATTACCACCGGGACAAGGGGTGAAACTTTCCACCTCTTAGCGAGTTTAGTTTGATTTTCCTTTGAGTTCAAACTGCAAAAATATCTTGTTTCGATGTTTTTCCATTCGATGTAATTTTTACTTAAAAAGGACGTGAGAATTTCGGTACGGTTTTAACTACCTTAAATTTCCATTTGATGAGATAGGGATATGAAGGCCAAGTAGAAATAAAGAGCATTGAGAAATGGGAACTTTCATCGGGTAAAATTTTGACAGGCTCGGAGATGCTTCGGCGCGGTCGAGGTCTTGAAAAGGCTGAAAGATGCTTTATAACGATACAACGGTGGATTTACCTTTTTCATAGTCCACCTGGATTTCAAAACTTCACCGAGACAGGGGTGTATAAATCTTGCATTTTACTTTAAGGAGACGGGGGTGTATAAATGTTAATTTTTATTCCCAGTTTTACAGATGTTTTTTTCTGTCTATAAACTTTCGCGAATGGCCCTTTTAAAAGAATTTTCAAAAAATGCTGTGACAAAGGAATTTGTCCGCGCGGTCATACTTTCGATTTTTGGATGCGGAACATACGAAATTTAGAATACCATACGGGCATTGTGAGATAACGATGTTCCAGAACCCTGATCTTGCCACTCCATGCTCATTACTAGGTCTCCAGTGGTCTAGATTAGATGAATCACAACAATTCTTCTCTCGTGCTATTTTCTTTTTTTCTTTTTCATTTCAGTCATTTTCATTTTTTATGGGAACACAATTGCAATATCATTTATCCAGATGACACGTGTATTTTCCACATTTCCACTGTCGTAATATCATAATGATACACATTCATTGGCAAAGGCAAGAATCTGGAAACCTTCCGGAGAATACCTGTATCAGAGATCCGGTGGAGCCCTGAAAAACCATCCCCATTGTAAACTTCGAGCTGGAATACAGATTTTTTATCCCAATCGGGACAATACGATTAGATATAAATTTTCATCCACACTGAATAAGCAAAAAGCTCCACCGGGGCGGCATTGAGACAATGGTGCGTGTGGTGAGAGAATGAAAAGAACGCCCAGAAAGAAAAGAAAGACCAACGAAGTTACAGTCTATATTCTATTATAACTTGATTGTAATGATCAGTGACCTCATTTTTAATTTTCGCGCCACGTTTTTTTTAAGTTTTATGTATTCGTAACGTATATTATTTTATGAATTGTTAAATTAATAAAAAAGGTGGTTCTTATTTCTTCTTCCGACTCTCAAGAGCACGCTCTCCCTGAACAGCTCTAATGGTAACAATCGGCAACTAAATAAAGAAGAACAATTAAAAATACTATCATTCATATGACCGTTAGGAAGATCCATGGTGGTACTGTAGATTTTTTAAGCTTCAAACTTTTAGACCAAATTGACAGTCGCTCAACTCAAAAAGGTCGGTAGATAAACTGCCGAAGTTACGGTGACAAGAAAACGCCACTAATTGATGAGAAGCACAAAAAACAATCTAGATTCCACATAGATGAGATAATGTTTCATATAACAATGTAACTTACGTTGTCTCGACACTTTTGAGTTTAGTGAAAGCAGTCCGCAATGATTGTGATATTGACAAAACGTCTCGCTTCATTTGATCCGTTTTTCCTGAATAAAAAGAAAGTAAAAACATCATTTGAACTTGAACTTTCAAAGTATTGAAATCAACGGATCATCAGTCGCTTTTGTTATCAGTGAAGTAAGTAAGTCTATAATCTTTAGGAAGAGAATACGGATATGAATTTGATGCAGGGGTGTATCTAGGATTGTTAGGCATCGCTGAATAGTATTCTATATGATATAAAAAAGATTGAATGAGTGGAAATTTTTTCAATGGGCGTAATACCTTATTAAATTTAAAGAATTAATCTTGTAAAGAAAAAATGAAAGCCCCGTTCATCTTCATTTTCCCCCGTTTTCACTTTAAAGTTGAAATTGGCGTATTTGCCTGACGCGTTCTAGCTCATTTGCACAGGGTAGGGTAAAACCCATGGGCTACTTAGGCAAATGGAAGTACGGTATGTGCCACCCTTAAGAGTACCTTTTTTGGATAAAGTCCCGGTAAGGGTCGGAAAATTCACAAAATTTTCCTTTGTTTTCTCCTTTTTAGTCTCGTTAAGGGTCCGAGGGTCGAATGTCGGGCGGCACCCCCTCGTCAGATCACAACCCTAGGATCCTCCCCCCGGGGGAAAACCCGTTGCAAATGCACACCCCGTGCAAATGCCCAAGGATTTGTCTGACTGCCAAATATAGTCCATCTAAAATCGATGCAAATTTATGCCAAATTCATTCCATTGACATTAAGTTTTTCGAATTTAGTCGCCTGGTATTCAAATTTTATAGCTTAAAAAGTCACTCACGCATTAAATGTAATGTGCCGTTTTTAATTCTCCTTTGGGAAAACGAAAGCTGTTATGCCAGTTACGATTGATTCGTTTTTTATACTACTTAATTGACAAGGAATTTACGATGTTCTCTACCGTTTTGACTTTCTCGACGTCACAACTATGTGTAAGTACTTTCGTTTACATAATGAAAACACACGGGTTTTACCAAGCTGCTAAACCGAGGGTTTAGCAAACAAACTGAACCATTTGATTTTTTGTTTTGCTAAACCATTATACTAACCAAGTGCTACACCTTGTTTACGCTAGTTCACTAAGCTTACGCATGCATAAGCCCTAAGCTTTAATGTTTTCTTCCGCTGGGCTACCATTTTGAAATTCGTTGCTGTGACTTCAGGCAAGATCCTAGAAATCGAATTGGCAATGCAATAGCTTCTTTGTCTAGGTAAACAAACCCAAACCATTTACAGTTTAGTGAAACAGTTTCAGTTTTTTGGTTTTGAACATTAAAAGGTATGCAACCTAATTAAAACTTAAAAACTTAAAATGAGACTAAAGCTTAAAATGAGACAAAATGGCCGGTTGCGAACGTGTAGAAGCCAGAATATCAACCAACCAAATTTTGTCATTCTATTCCCGAGACAGCGTTTCAATTTTGAAGGAGTTGTTTATATGCTAAAGTAAAAAAATTCCGCAAATGTAAATGGGTCAGTGCTTGAGGTCTGCAGCAAAATTTCTAGGAAGTAACCTATCCGGTGGTGCGTGGATCTAGGTGGGTTCTGTCTCCCTCGTAGATCTTTTTCTTGGGAAGTTGATCTTCAAATTAGTTCTCAAGGTTGGCTTGGCTCAAGTTTTTTCATCTATGGCTCAAATTTTACATTTTTAGTTAATTTCTCAAAGTTTTTGAAAATGTTAATTGCATTAAAAAGCACCGGGTTATTTTTTCATGAATCCTTTTAGAAGTTTTGCGACGCATTTTTTTGCTTGCGAGTCAAGTAAACGATATAGCGCTTTTGCAGGATTAATCTTTGATACGCATTTCGGCGGGACGCTAGTGTGACTAACTGCCTGGTTCCATGTGAGTTATTTTCTATATTTTCTAACTGACTGAATGACTTACAGAAAGATCGCCACCGGAGGTGGAATTCGAACCCACCAAATGCAAAGTTCCATCAATTGGAAACCCAATGCCTTATCCACTGTGCCACGGACTCATGTCAGGAGAGTGTTTCTGACGGTTATTTATATTGTACAAACTACAGGCCAGACTATTTCAAGAGAAAAACCACAAAAGAGTGCTTGTTTCGCGCTCCAACCTTAACCATACACAGGAAAAAATGTTCGATTTCCAAGGTTGGAAATTCGATATTTTTGGGTTGGAAATTTTGGTTTTATAATTGAAAAGTTGGAAATTTGGGCGATTACTTTAAAGTGATTTGGAAAACGTAAATTACCCATAGGTTTTGTAGAATAAACCAATGCGCTTGAAAAATCAAGTGAAAAAAAACCAATGTAGAAATGACAGTTTTCCAAGGCTGGTTGGAAAAAAAGACTTTTTGGGTGGGAAATTTTTATTTTCCAAACAGTTTGGAAATTGAAAAAAAAGGTCAAAAATCGATGTGAAAATACATATTTTTGTAAATTTGATAACTCAGGTTGAAAAACTAGACTTTTTGGTTCGGAAATTTGTGTTTCTCCCAAACAGTTTGGAAAACGTTAAAAATACATGTGGAAATTACATTTTTTCTAAGATTGAGACCCTTTCTTGGAAAACTAGACTTTTTGGGTTGGAAATTTGTGTTTCTCCAAACAGTTTGGAAAACGTTTAAAATCCATGTGGAAATTACATTTTTATGAAATTGAAACTCTTTCGATTGGAAAACTAGACTTTTTAGGTTGGAAATTTTTGTTTCTCCGAACAGTTTGGAAAACGTTAAAAATCCATGTGGAAATTACATTTTTGTGAAATTGAAACTCTTTCGATTGGAAAAATAGACTTTTTGGGTTGGAAATTTGTGTTTCTCCGAACAGTTTGGAAAACGTTAAAAATCCATGTGGAGATTACATTTTTGTGAAATTGAAACTCTTTCGATTGGAAAACTAGACTTTTTGGGTTGGAAATTTGTGTTTCTCCGAACAGTTTGGAAAACGTTAAGAATCCATGTGGAGATTACATTTTTGTGAAATTGAAACTCTTTCGATTGGAAAACTAGACTTTTTGGGTTGGAAATTTGTGTTTCTCCAAACAGTTTGGAAAACGTTAAAAATCCATGTGGAAATTACGTTTTTCTAACCATTTTCTGCGCATGCTCCTTTGAGAAAACCACAAGCGATTTTTCGCTCAAAACTGTTTTGATGTATAGCTAACCTGGATATTAGACTATAATGTGAGCAGTAAAGCTGTAAGTTTCCGTCAGGTGAGGCATCGCTTCGGAGCGGCCTCGGTCAATTGCAGTGAATTCGCACAGTGAAGCACATTGGGTACTTGTGTCATAGTTTCAAATAGCGCGCTGCTGAGCTGTGTGAGTGATCTAAGATCAACCACGTATCTGTGCGAATGAATAACGAGAGATTGACCGGGAGCCATCGAGCCTAGGCTAGCGAGTGACTGTTCACAAAAACAATAACCTTGTTTAAGATCTCTTTTCCACGTCTCTGCCATCACTTTTTGGATTTTGGCTCTTTTCAACCTAGATTTTCGAAAATTTTAGGTTAGAATGCCAAAACACCATACATTTTCCCACCTTACATTAATATTCCCACCGGACGATGTACGGTGGCATTTTTCTACCACTTCAAGGCGACCAAGCGGACTGCTTTCAGATCACTGGTAAAAATGCGTGTCCCTGGTCAATTGCAGTCTTTAAAAAATCCATCTCTGTTTCAGAAACCAATCTAGTACCGTGAAGTCGGGTAACTTGCATCTTACAGCCCTTTCGATTGACTTCCAAATTTGCCATACTCGCCAACTTTGCCAAATCCACAATTTCAATGTCAAAAGATCACAGCTTCATGGCAAATTTGTACATCGCTACTCTGCCATTATGATTTCCGTTTTGTGATGCTTAGTCAGCAGTTTTCTGTCGGCGTTTGTAAAGCGAACGATTTTTTAACCAATCAAATTGCCGATCGGCATTGTTTTGCTTTAGCATTGGAAGGTCTTCTATTTTTCAAAAACTTTGGCAAAAGTGGCAAAATTGGAGCCGAAAAGAACACAGGTCTCGTGGGAACAGTGTTTTGTATGGAGACGTATGGAGGTAAGTTCCAAAAATGCCAAGAATGCCAGATTCACCACATCTTTTTTATTTGGCATTTATGGCACTCAAATTTTGCCACATTTGCCAAATTTTTGTCA
>NW_027103652.1:0-1495 GCF_902728285.1 Clytia hemisphaerica | reverse complement strand
GCGCTCATTGAGTTTCAAGCCCGAAGGGCTAGAGGTCAATCTGTAACCTTTCTCAGGCAAGAAAAATTGAAGCCTTAAAATATGCGCCGTATTTTTGATGACGGCTTGAATCTAGCACTTCCTTTGTTTTCGAGTGATATATTTTTCAAAATGAAGCGGTAAATTTTAGTTTCAAACTGTCATTTCTGTAAAAACCAGACGGGTCGCTCAAGGCCGCGCAACTTTGGTAGGATTTGTTGGCTTCAAATCCTACCAAGGAGATTGACCACCCTCGCGAGCCAGGGCCGATAAACGATTCTGCGACTTAATAAGGCCAGTACCGTATAATTGGAGGAATCGTTTAGGGCCCTGGTACTTTAGAAGAGAAAATATCAAGAATCTTGATATTTTTTGACCTTTGGACTCTGGCAGCTTGAGTGTGGGCAATATGTTGCGAAGACAAGTACAGCCGAGCTGCGAGCACACTTACTAAAATAATTTATATCAAAATGCTGTAAATAGTTTTTCTCCGTATGACCATTTGGCATGGGAAAAGAAAATAATGTTGATTTGGACATTTGGGAGGGAAATGCAAGTAGAAAATGACTGTGTTTGTTGTTTGGAATAGAGAATGACTCTCCTCTGTCTTTTAATGGTTTTTTACTGGCTCAAAATAAATTAGTAGCTTGCAATAAGTCTCAACTTCCAATTACTGTTTTTTAAATTTGGCGGATATTTTTTTGTGGTGAAGTTTTAGGGTTGGTGCAGAAAACTGCTGTGAACTGGTCTTAAACAGTTAAAGCTATAAATTAACTGGCTTTAAACACACTCAGCAAATCTAAAGAAAATTTAACGGGTTGGTCTAAAAAGCAGGGTAGCCAATGGGGTAGCCAATTGGGCTAGGTTATGGGGTACCTCTTTTTGCCTAAACTTTTGAAATCTGAAACCTGTTTTCATGTTACTTTGGATACTTTTGGATGTGTTTGAGCGTACCGCTCTGGCAAGAATCTTTTGATCCACACCACAATCTTCATTCAATCCATAATTCCTGAAGGAAGAAATGGATCAGCAGAGAGATTTCATGTCTAAAATTGAGTTTGAGTCAACTCTCCTGCACCCTGTATAACCACGGATTTGGGGTTCATCGGGAATTTTTTGCAAGTGTTTGTCAAGTGCATTTTTGAATTTGTCAACAGTTAAATTTTTCAAGTTTCTAATGCTCTTTGGCATTGCATTGAAAAGTTTTGCTCCTTGTATAGTCAGGGTACTGTCGCGTAATTTTGAATTGTTTGGACCGGCGTATTTGCTAAAAAAACACATTCGTCCTAATCTTGGATGGTCTTTAGATTTGAAGCAATCATTGATATTTGGCACAAGATTTTCCAATATTTTCCAGGTGTATATGATCCTGTAGCGTTCTCTCCTTCTTTGAAGTGAGTATATTCTAAGCTTCTTTAGACTTTCCCAATAATTTTGGTGTGTTCCTTTTATTTGTTTCAAGAATGATTTCTGGATC